>NC_135445.1:12207682-12332682 GCF_051991255.1 Vanacampus margaritifer
CCCCTCAGACTCTGCGTTGCCTGTTCCAGCACCTTGTTGTGCTTCTTGGAAAGCAAAGCAAATAGACTGCAGGAGACACACAAACAACCACACAGGTTTGAATGCACTCAGTGCAGCACTGACAAATACCATTCACAATCACACCAGCCTTGTATTAAATTATTTTTATTTATTTGCTAATCTTTGTGTTGCATCGACTCTTTCGTTAATTATTTTTCCACTTAACGGAAACGCCAACAGCCTTCAACCCTTTGGTGTGTGTGTGTGTGTGTGTGTGTGTGTAAGTGTGTGTGTGTGTGTGTGTGTGTGTGCCCGCGCGTGTTGACGGGACTGCATGATTACATGTGATGGCTGCACATAGACGTAAATAAGGAGCTATGGAGTGTGCTCGAGCGACCTTGGACACGGACACATGCACACACAATTGACAGTGTTCAAGTCTCAGTAAACTGACGCACCTCAACATGTGAGGTGACATGGCGAATGCTATTTACTGTAGACTTAAGGACCAAGTTCGCCATTCAGTTTACCCATATATCAAATCAATTTTCCTCATCAAAATTAATTGAAATTAATTAGTTCCTGCTCTAGCAATACCACAATTTTTATATTTAAGTTTTTTTTTAATTTTTTTTTTTAATCAAATCTATCCATATATCTTTTTTCACAGGTGCCCTGCAGCCTATCCCAGCTGACTTTGGGCGATAGGTGGGATACACCCTGAACTGGTTGCCAGCCCATCGGAGTGATCATATAGACCAGGG
Source organism: Vanacampus margaritifer (assembly GCF_051991255.1). Classification (NCBI taxonomy): domain Eukaryota; kingdom Metazoa; phylum Chordata; class Actinopteri; order Syngnathiformes; family Syngnathidae; genus Vanacampus; species Vanacampus margaritifer. The sequence goes on from NC_135445.1 coordinate 12,208,447, forward strand.
GTGGCCAAGTTCGGTCCTCGAGAGCCACAATCCAGCCTGTTTTCCATGTTTCTCTCCCCAAACACACCTGGTTCATGATCAGGATCGTTATTAGGCTTCTGTAAAGCTTGCTGATTAGCTGATCATTAGATTCAGCTGCGCTGCAGGAGTGAAACATGGAAAACAGGCTGGATTGTGGCTCTCGAGGACCGAACTTGGCCACCCCTGATATAGACAAACATAGATAATTAACTATTCACACTCTCAAATCTAAGAACATTTTAGATTCTTCAATTAACCTGCGTGTTATTAGAACGTGGGAGGAAAGTAGAGTAGACGTAGAATACCAACACAAGCCCAGGGGCGACATGGCTCAGTAGCAGAGTGGTCATTTTGCAACCAAGAGGTTGTGGGTTTGATCCCATGCCATTGTGACCATCTCAAAGTATCCTTGAGCAAGATACTGAACCCCCAGTTGCTCCTGATGCTGCGTCATCAGTAGGTGAATGAGTAGTCGAATGTAAAGCGCTTTGAGAGCTTTGTAAGGTGGAAAAGCGCTATATAAATGAAGTACTATTTACCAAGCAACGGCAGAACATGCAAACTCCACAAAGGAAGGCTGGAGCTCAGATATGAACCCCCCAACTCAGTACTGTGAGACGCCTACCATAGCGCAGTATTGCAGAATAAAAATACAAAAACAGAACAAAAGTGAATATAGAAAAAGAATCTGGTTTTATGAAGTGAAATTAAGACAAAATTCATACTCGCACACGCACGTACACACTGCAGTACATTTAACCTTTAAGGGGTGTAACCCAATGTGTAACATCAGGAACTAGAGTCGAGAGTTAGTTCAAATCCAAGTTAATGTCTGCTCCATGTTCCTTGTGAGTGTTTAAGTATTGCATTTGACTGTTTGTCCTATTCAATAAAAAAGGCAGAAATTGTACAGATCAGGGGTGGCCAAGTTCGGTCCTCGAGAGCCACTATCCAGCCTGTTTTCCATGTCTTCCTCCTTCAGCGCAGCTGATTCTAATGATCAGCTCATCAGCAAGCTTTGCAGAAGCCTGACAACGATCCTGATCATGAATCAGGTGTGTTAGTGGAGAGAAACATGGAAAACAGGCTGGATAGTGGCTCTCGAGGACCGAACTTGGCCACCACCCCTGGTATAGATGGTGATTGCTTTCCTTTTTTTTTTTTTTTCACTCCAGCGGAGCGATGGTATATTTGAAGCTCACTCTCAAAAAACAATGACAAAAAAAAAGACCTCATACGTCAATAATGTACCACTGTTATTTATATACAATCTCTATTAAATATCTACTAGGGATCAATTGAACTGTGCAACACACTGCAAAGCATTCAACTAATATATAGAACAAGAGAGGACAGGTAAGTCCTTTAATGAGTACACACCTGTTCATCTGTCAGCAATGGGACCAAAAAAAAACAACTCATGGCCACTTTTTAATTAAATAAAACTGAGATATTTGAGCAGCTTTGTCCGAGGGTCTGTTAAGCCAGTAGGACTTGTTGTACTCTTAGGATGTTCGAGCTCCAGCTGGGACCCTGGCACACAATAACACACTGTGCGCGAGCAACTGTCATGGAAACGAGCGAAATGGGCGGACTTCCACGCGGCCGCTCCACGGCGCCCATCAGTCATGAGGGCGAAAGCAACAACAGACCGCCTCACTGTCAAATGTGTCCGCATCTCAACAGGCTTTCTGTTGTGTTTGTGCGCACACACATACTGCACAGAGTGCATCTTTTGTACGCATATATGCTTGCTTGATTCATATTCCTATATACTGTGTTGGGATTATGTGTGACATTTACAGCTCAATGGCGAAGAAAATGGGTAAATTTGCATGAAGTGCATCGTTCCATTAAGAAAAATAAAGGGAAAAAATATATGAAAAGGTTACTACTACACATTTATTACCTCGGCAAACAATGGACTGTTTTTGTCATGGATGTGCATGTGGATGTTTTGTGTGTATGTGTCTAAGAATTTTTTATATTTTGGTGCCATATAAAAGGTGCCAATCAAGGCTTATTGGCTTTTTCTTTTAAATTCAATGGATTAAAAAGATTGAGAATTATTCAAAATTGAAAACTGGACTTTCTTCTCCTTCACTTCCCCTTCGCCAGCCAAATAGCTGAAAACACCGCAGAAAAGCAAGGTAAATTTAGGTAGAACAAAAACTAACAAAATAATTAAAACTAAAATTGGGGGGTAAATTCATTAACAAAATAAGAACGAGCATTTTATTGGGGAAAAAACTTTACCTAAAAATGCTATATATATACAGTATATATATATATATATATATATATATATATATATAATGTTACTTTCAATACCATCATTAAAAAAAAACTGCAGCGTATAATGACCTATTTTGATATAATTTTTTTGATAACATGACATTTGTAGTTGTGTTTTCAAATTAGTAATACTATAACAATTAATATTACTACAACAGTTTAAAATGAATAGTAATTTGTTAGTCATGCGACAGTCACATGACCGCTCATAAGACGGAGCGAGATAAAATGGCTAGTCGGCACAGCTCGGTTAAGCGGTCTCCTAAAGAAAGTGAATAAATAAAAAAAACGCAACTACTACAATTTGGCAGCAAATGTCGATGAGGCCTGTGTGTGTGTCGCGTAGATGTCCAGTAAACCGAGTGTGTAGGACCACTAGACGTTTGTGCGGGTTTGCGGGGAAACAGTTTAGACTGAGCTTGGCTCCGCGGCCACGTCAGCTGCACACTTCAGCCAAAGATGTGCTATCATAGAGTGACAGACATTCAAATGCGCTCCGTCACACAAAAGATTATTACAAATGCAACCGGAACACACAGATCTGTGACCATTAACTTCTAGACAGATTAGCAGTTGTCAGCCCAAGATAAGTCTTAAAAAAAAAAAGAAAAAAAAAAGGATAAAATTAGCAACGGTATTACCGTACACCCGGTGAAATGTGGGGACGGTGAAACGGTGTCAAAATTTGAATATCGCCAAACCCTACAAACATGACAACGAAGCAAAGAACTGCACTTTTGGAGCGAAAAGGAACCCGACTACAGTGCTTCATTGGTGTGGCGAGTATCATGAATATAATGTATTTTTGTTGACCGTAGAAAGCTAACAGCAGAAATGGCGTCTATTTCGTAATGACGTTGTGCATGCGCCGCAGTGTCGATCAGGATGCAAGACTAACTCTTTTTAACTTAATTCTTTTTTCACCTTGCCTGTAAACATATTCACTGTCCCAGTATTGAGGAATACCTTTTCACATAAGTTGAGTCCAGCCTCTATTACAGGTCTAATACTCCCTCTAAAGTTGCAAAATTGCTTGGTTTAACTTTTTCCCAGCATCATTTTCCAACCTTTAAAAACTGTGCCACAAAAAAATGCAATAGAAAACAGTTTTTTTACAGACTGGGTAATATGAACTACAGTGACAAATTGAAACATTCCGTATGCGGGAGGTTGCTATCTATAGAGAACGTCCAAATTTTGATTGCTTGGCCTTGGAGGAGGTCAGCGCCTGACCAAGTTGCTCTTAAATTTTCCTTCAACACAAATACAGATGGAATTTAAAATGGCATGTTTGGAAAACATGTTTTCGCCAGCCTGTTGGGAAAGATCAATTTCTCCATGAATCCCAATAAGGTTATTTTTATGGTGGATGGAAATGTGCTGTTTGGTGCATTGATGACTCACAACTTAAGTGAGTAGACAAGAGAGCACCAAGTGAATGAATGTACTGGGAGACAGAAAGAGAGAGACTGTGGATGTGATTTAATGCGGCGAGGGACTGCGTAATGGGAGAACATGTTATCTGTGGTAAAAGAGGATGAACAGTAAATAAAAGGAAATGATGGCGTTGGGTGTGCTGTCGGCAGGAAATTCAAGCGGTGGCGTGTAAATAAACAATGGCCGCCATGGTGCTTGTCTGGGACTCCATTAAAAGGAGGCCAGGGTTAACAGTCTGACTGACTGTCTGTCTGGCCGTTTGGAAATTCCGGCCAGGAAATCCCCTTTTATCTGGCCAGACAGTCCATTTAGTTCATCGTGGTTATCATTGCGGCAGCTAGCTAGACGCCGCCGCGGGACTGACAACGTCCGCAGACGGTTTCTCCCTCCCCAAAAGAGCAGAGTCACAGATATGCAGCAGGATAGATAAGAGGATGCTTGTGCGTGCATGATGATGTGTGCGTGTGCGTCTGCGAGGGGAGGAAACGCTCTTTCCTGTGCGGAAGTTGACAATCAGAAGTGAATGGCTCGACGTGTGTGTGTGTGTGTGTGTAAACGTGTGTGTGTGTCATCACAAACCTACCCTGGATGTTACATTATGTTATTCTCTGAATACAGCCGCAGCACAAACTCAATATTTTATATTTTGTTTTTTCTCTGTATGCACATACTGGGAAACACTGCAAATTCTCAGTGGCACTGGATGTTTTGTGCTGATTCAGCATCAATTATTAAAGTGGCATGGCTGTGTTGGATATTTGTGTTTTATTGTATTTGTAGTTATCTTTTATTCATTTGTTGTGTTTTCTATAATGTGTTTCATAACTGGAGAAAAGAAGAAAATGGCTATGAATACTATGTCATTTTAAGGAAAAATACTATATCAGAATAAATATGGTTATTGGGATATAAAATGACCTATATCAGGGTGTAAAATGTTTGGAATATTGCACAGCACTCCCTGTTTCTAGTCTTTTTCGTGTTATACCTATCAATCATATATACCCACTTCACTACAGTGTACCATATAGTGGTCTATGTCTTATAAATATTTATTGCATAGTAACTTTCTATTGTATCAGAAAAATCTAATTTTGTCCGTTGTATGAATCAATCATATCCATCTTGGATACACACTATATTAGTGATGGTTGATAACACTTTTCTTTTCAGACCAATACCAGGATGAGTACTCACCCTCTTGAGTAAGTCACCAATACCAAGTATCAATATCACTAGTACTTTTGATACATAACATTCCCTCATAAAACATCCATCCATTAACATAAGAACCTGGTACACAGGGATGATCACTACCTGATGATACGCTGGGCAGCGTACTGGTGGAGACATCGGAACTGGGCAGACATGTTCGCAAGCGCAGCCAGACAGTTGGTGTGGAGGTATTTATCCTACAGGAGTAGATACCATAATCAACCAAACTATATCATCAGTATTTCGACACTTTTTTTTTTGTGTGACAGAACTACAGCTTTACCCTTGTGCGGGTCATGTTGAACTGGATGGTGCGGATCACCACCAGGATGAGCAAGCTGCCGAGGGAGATATCGGTCAGTGACCTCTCAGAGTACCACGTGACGTTCTTCAAGACCTGCGACGACAAGAACGCATTAAAAAAAATTAACACGGTGAACAAGCGTGTGTTTTGTTTCATTGGTGCGTGCAACCGTGCATCCAACCCACCACTTCATGGACAGAGCGGTTGAAGGCGTCGTCTTCCGTGAGGATGAGGAGAATGATGAGCGCCATGTAGACATGGTGAGAGTTCCTTTCCTCCACGTGGTAAAGGATCTCCAGGATAGGCAACACCTAAGGAACATAAGAGTGACGTTAAATGTTCTGCCTTGACAAATATGACAATTATCACTTTTTAATGACTCACTCTTCTGCTGCTAACCAAAACATCGGCACATAGAGGCATCCAAACATTCCCCTACGCCCGCCTACCAAGCTTGTCGGTGGTTGGCAATTTCTCACACATCTTTATAACACATTGTGACATGTAAAACAAATAACATTTCTCAAAGTTTGACAACTGCTGAGTCCCTTTACGTGTTGCTAACCAAAACAGCAGTACTTCGATATCACGAAAACACCCCCTCTGACCTTAACACATGCTGTAATTGAGTTCCCTGTGCAGTATTACAAATGATCTGCCACACATTTGTACATTTTAAACACCAGTTTAAAAACAAACATAACAATGCCTCCCCCTGCCAAACACCTTACCCCCATCTGCAGTGGAGTAACTAAACGCCCCCAGCCACTATTTGCTGAAATACTTGGCCACCAAGCTACCCACCAGATTGTCCATGTCTGTTCTGGAGAGCATGTAGGTCCTCATGTTGGCGTTCTGGTGGAGCAGCGTGTAGAGCAGCAGTGTGGCCTGGTCAGAGCACTGCTGCTCGCACAGCGCCGTGTACAGGCTGTTGAAATTAATCTGGAACGTGTGGGCTTGCTCCATGGGAATGGATGACGTGTCTATACGGGGCACAGGCAACTGTTTTATTATAGCGAGAAAAATGTACCCTGTATCACCTTCTGGTACCGGTTATATAAATGCCCCCATTTTCATCAATTTGGGTTAAGGCTACTGACTACATTAAGAGATCCATAATGTACTTATTTTTGCCATCGTTCCACCACAAATTCCGTATGTCCACCATTTTTTATCTTTGTCCACATGTAAAGATGGATTAAAAAAATAAAAAAAATATTAAATGCGATTCATTTAATTATTTTTTTTATTTTTTTATTAATGTAGAAATCCAAAAACAATAGGTGGCACTATAACTGCTGACTTTAATGCAATTTCAGATGATCAAAAGTCCATCAGTCATTATGCAAAAAGACAATACACAATACAAAACTATATTTAATTGAAAAAATATATATATACTAGCACAAATACAATGGTACCTTGACTTGAAAGTTTAATGTGTTCCATGACCAAGCTTGTAATTCAATTTATGCAGCAAATCAATTTTTCCCATTAAAATAAAGTGAAATACCATTCATTCTTTCCAACAATCCAACCAAAAACATCAAAAACAACACTTCTAAAATTGGTTAAAAACATAATAAAATTGCGTATGTTAAGAAATAAAATCGATATCTATAAATAGAATCTTTATAAAAATAAAAGGGAATATATAAATTTCTTTAATCTGCTAAATTTCCTTATGTTGTACGATATAGACTGATTACCAGTATTTATTTTGTTGTGAGAACCGCTATACATTATGTCATTAGGGTTTGTATTTAAATGTTTAAAATAAATTCACTCACTGTCCCACCCATTCCAATACACGATGGAAATCAGGATTACAAAACACACTGGCTGCTGAAAGCGCTGCCCCCTAACCCCATTACCTTGTGTGTTTCTGAAGCAGGTAATAGCCTGACGGTAAGGGTTGGGCCAGTCGGGCCCGTCGGTCAGGTTGGCCAGAACTAGCAGTAATAGGAGGCTCTGATTGGACAATGGTAATGGGTTGTGCTCCAGGTCCACCCCCACTTTGCTGCCAGCTCCGCCCAAAGTAAAGACGGTCCATAAACCACCTGAAGACACACAAATGGAGTATTATATAGTATTATTATTGATATACATAGTTACTGGAAAAAGGACATAGAGTACACATTCCAATTTTTCTTAACCTTTTGTTTTGTTAATGTGTGAAACTCAACGGGTAACAAAGAATAAATTGTCGAGTTCTTATAGTGTCGTGCTCTTGAGATGATGAACATAGCACACAACGATATCTCCACTGACAAGCGTGAGTCTAATCTTGCTTGCTCTGCAAGTTGAATTCTTGCGATATTTGTGAGTTCACAAACTGCGGAGAATACATCTTTTACCAAGCCCGTTGATTTCCACCAATCACAGAGCGACATTGTGTTTGGGGGCGGGATATGCAGCTGTGACGAAAACAGGAAGCGGCGACACCGTGGGAAACCCAATATGGACGAATGGACGCTGCAATTAATTCTGTTCTTGCAGAGTTACTCACTGTTTCAAATCAAATTAAACTTTATTTATATAGCACCTTTCATACATTAAAATGCAACTCAAGGTGCTGAACAATTGAAACATCCATAGTATAATAATTCCTTGTTGAATGTTGAACAGCGGCGCTTCGTGCATTTTTAGCTGGTAAACATGTTCGACGAGACCGAAGACGGCATTTTCATCCGTTGCCGTGATTGGCCAAAACGTGTACAAGATACCACATCGTCCTAATGAGCTGTAAGTATTGCACAGAATGCCCCGCCTTTCCCGGGCAAATCACCATAGAGCAGTTGCAGATTGATATTGTGGAGAACTCCCTTGAGTGAATCACAATACCAATCTGGCCTGTCGTAGCACCAAAACTGAACTGTCACAGGCAGCATGGACAGAGAGAATCTAAACTGCTGTAAAATGAAGAAACATGAGCAGCTGTAGAAAATGAAATGAAGCTACACTAACTGTATCTTATCCAGGAACCTGCGGTTTCAAACTCATTGAACAGGGCCAGATGCTCCTCTTGTGTGATGAAAAATAAGGAACAGGTTGAAACATTATGGTGCAAACTATTTTCCAGGCAGATTGCAGAGGACACAAAAAAATGAACACACCTCACATGATAATCACTCAGGATAATCTTTAAGAGACATCAGACAATGAGGCCTTTGCCCAACCTTGTTTACAAAAAAGTGAAATTGCTTAAATTTGGCTCGTTTGTCAGTAGGTGTGTACCTCGCTCAAATTGGTATGTTCAGTGCTGCAGGCCCAATAAGTTAGACAAAATAAAATAGCTCTCACGATTCAAACACACAATGATCCTATAAAAGTTTCTAGCTGTGGGATAAAGTTCCAGTGGTCAAAATGCAGCAAAACATGCGACTCATGGGAGGGACACTTTATTAGGTATACCCGCTTAGCTTCAACTGTTCATGTGGCAATCGTCAACAGGCTGTAAATTGTGGCGCCGTTGAGCAGTAAATTAAAGGTGTGCCTAATATTCTGTCATATCTCGCTAATCTATAGATTACAAGTACCAACCTAGCTGTAAAATAAAGTCAGTCTGATTTATGCTTGATGAGAGAATGAATGCAAAAGGAAATGAGCCGCCAGACTTGATGTAATCAAGACCAGAACGGGCACAATGGTATCACGGGTGACCCTTTGCAGCGCCCGCGATGTGAAACAACATAGCCGGCGCCAGAGAACAAAAACCACTGAAGCTACTAGAGTCTTTTTTTTTCATTTTTCTTCTTGCTAGTGGTGGGGGGGGGGGGTGTTGAGTTTCTCGACTGAAGTGCGGGCGCGCTCAGGCGTCATGAGAAGCATGCGCGTCGAGGCACACGGATGACCGCCCTCTGGCTCCTGGACGTCTAGCCACAGGGTAGCTGTGATGATGCAAGCGTGGAGCCGGATGGGGGTTCTGATAGGCAGTCTGCTGTTGGTCCAGCCTGATAGTGGGAGCCAAGTAGACATGTTGCCATCTAGTGGTGAAGGTTAAAAGGGCAGGGTAATTCTGGTATTATTCCTTCATCATCAACTCAATCCTGGTTGTTTGGGCCCTAAAATGGATACTGGGTGAGCGTTGGTTTCTAATGACCTGCATGTAGTGTGCTCTGTTATCATTACGTTTTAAATGTTAAAGTTATAGACAGGGATTGCCTGTTAAAGTCTAGGTCACTGTTCTGTATAAAACAACACTAGCATGGTGAGTGACATGAAGATGACTTGGCAATTTTCGGAATCGGTAACATCATAACCGTAACAGAAGTGGGACCAGGCCTGCATGTAATGGTATGCTACTTATCTGGTTTTGGCATGAAAAGTAGCAGCTCAATGCCTGTTTTTCTGTTTACAGCTCCAGCTCCATTTTTTTTTCTACAACAGGCTTATTGGCCCGACACAATGAGAGGGCGCAAATTTATTGGTTTGGATATTAATTCATTCACTGCCATTGACGGCTATAGATGTCAAAAATTCATTTGAACTATTTCTATTAGTTTGACATTTTTCCACTTTTGTTAACAAGAGTATGAAAACCTAGAAAAAAATATATTGTACATGCATACATTCAGAACAGATATAAAAATGTTAAATAATCGTGAGTTAACTAGTGAAGTCATCCGATTAAATTACGGATTTTTTTTTATCCCCTGACGCTCCTAATTCTTAATAATCTTTTCTTCTTTATTTTTAATTAATCCTTTTTTAAAGAAACAAATATTCAAATTCCAAGTAAAGCAAAAAAGTGAAAGGGGACAGAAAGAAGTAAAACTTGTTTTGTCTGCCCCTGATCAAAAAAAAACAAAAAAACTCACAATTAATCACAAATTTTATATCTGTTCTAAATGAACAATACACATTTTTTTCCTAGCTTTTCATACTCTTAACAAAAGTGGGAAAAAAATGTTAAACTAATAGAAATAGTTCAAATGAATTTTTGACGTCTATAGCCGTCAATGGCAGTGAATGAGTTAACGGGGACAATGGAAAATTAGTCACTTTGGCAAGCGCCATTCATTTGCAATCTGGACACAGAGGGGTGAACGTCTGCTCTGGAAGGGGTCTCTAGAAATCTTCAAGAACAGGCCTTAGCTTTATCCCCTGTTGTCATGGAAACAAAAGCAAGTGTATCTATCGTGATGTGCTTTTCCCCTTTCAGGTCACCCCAACAGATTTCCGACTGGATTTAGGTATTGGATCTCATCTTGGGTCATTTCAAAAGGTTACATTCTTCTGTTGAACTCATAGTCATGCTAAATAGTAAAACTCTCCTTCTCTTTTTCTTGCTATATTTCTGGAATTGCGGCTCAAAAATTGAAGTGGTCAGTGAATGTGGGTGTGTAACTTTTGTGAGGGAGGAAGATGACTTCACCACAGAGCTAAATTCCTTCTGAGAGAAAATAAGATCCCAAGAGAGACGGCGCCAACCTGTGACGCAGCCTTGTTCAAGCCATCACTGGCACCACAGTGACTGGCCCGACTGTGTCACTGAAGCCAGTCAGACTGCCACATTTCCTGCACTCACACACACACACACACACACACACACACACACATTCACAGAGCTTTAGTCTACCTTAGTGTAGGCTTTTTTCTTTCTTTTTTTTTTTAAATCCCTAAATAACTACTGTGACTGCTTCGGCTATGGCCAGTCGCCCAGTCCGGGGGAAAAAAAGGAGGTGAAAAGGAGGAAAGGGAAGTGAAAGGCAAGGAATGGAAAAGGTCACACACGGACACTGAGGTCTATAATTCCTACTGGTCTAATGGAGAACCTCAAGAATCTCACATGTAGCCAATTTATAGGTTTAGTGCTCTGCCCTGTCAATCAAGCATAGACGGGATCTCTGCCCAACCCCAAGCGAATGAAGCATGAAACAAAAAATGTCAATTTAAAGGTCCGATGGCCAAACCCTTTTTTGCTCATTATCTTTTATGTCCTTTTATCCAGGTTTGCAAGATATCACAGGATGGTATATTATTTTTTGTTTGCTTCAAACCCTTCATTTTTAAAAAAGTGAATCTTTTATAGATGCATTTAAGCATGAACTACATTGAGCTGCTCTATATAGGAATTTGCCCAAAAATTATCTTTACAATAGCCTTTTTATTTAACCATTTATGACTCAAACATCTTCTAACTAGCAGATCAACATCTGGCCAAAGGTTTTCAGACTGGATTTGGGTTCGAATTTTCTGCCGCCTGTCTGCGGATGTGACGTCATGTGGGCAGTGTGTACAGAAAGAAGGGAGTTTGCTGTTGCATTTTTCGGCCACATGTGGCAGTAGCGATTCAAAATGAAATTTTCTGCATTGAGCAGCTTTAAGATAATGTGATGTAAATTGGTGGAATAAAAAAAACAATATCCACATATTCTGTCCCTATTTAAATTTGCATGTTGTCATAAATCGGATTATAGGAACTAGGAAGGGTATGTGGCCCCATGGTAAGTATCAACAAAAAATGGTGGCAGCCTCCATCATTTAAATTCCCCATACGTGTTCTAAGATGAAGACATCACTACTCAATAGACTCAAATCAATTATCTTTTGCAAATCCATCAATGGACCAAAACAGAGGGTATTGGACTACAATGAGGCCATGAGAATAATTTATAAAATTAAAATAGGAAGCTGAAATGTTTTGCCCTGGGGCTGTGAAATCGTTAACTGAAATGTACCACCTTCACCTCAATTTGTACCAAATTTGTTGGTCATTAGCCAATGGTTGGTTGGTTGGTTAGTTTGTCATTTGGCCATTTGGTTGGTAATTTAATCATTGATTGGTTGGGATTTGGTCATTTGCTTATGTCACTGGCTTGTGCCCGTTTCGCTGTGTTCTATATAAAATGCAATGGCAAATACGGGCTTTAATGCGGAAATTGTGCGAGATCTTTGTGGCTACAATAGTTGAACTAGGTAATCAAAATGTTAGTAATACCTCTTTCTATAAAATACAGTTTTTGAACTGACTGTAATAAATAAATGTGCATTGCAATCAAAACTGAGCATTATTGTATTCGTACTGAGAGACATTTTTCATACAGCTCTTGTATTGGGTCTGATTAGAGATTATAATGTATAAACAAAGATGAAAGAAGACGGGCCAGAGACTCTGAATCTGGTGCTGTACAGACAAGATGCCAGCACGCTGTTCCGATAATCTCACACATTTGAGAACATGGTGTGTTCAAAAGCACACATTTTCCCATGATGCATACACAGCAGTGGAGAAAAGAAAAAAGCTATTCTTCAAAAAAGCTCCTCCGGCGGTTCTGAGAATAAAACATAACCTAAATGTGTAAAAATGTCCCCTTTAGGAGGTCTTTTTCTGTTGTTTAAGTTGTAAACAACATTTTTCCACATGGAAATGGAATGTGCACGCTTCATACAACGGCAGAAATGAAACAGGCGCTGTCTCCTAGCGGCGACTACAAGAGTAGCCCTGTGTCTTTGTTGATGTGCGTGTGTGTACAAGGGAGGCGGCTGCAGACAGACGGGCTGCGGGGGATTACGGAAGAGGACAGGGCACCATAACTCATCATCAGACCCGTCTGTGGCCACTGACACACATACATACACACAGACGTGCCAGGGAATGCCGATGCCTCAGTGGACCTAATCTGCCACGGGCGTCGCACAAAGAATGCTTTTCTGCAGGAGAAACCCGTGGTCGTACATCTATGGTCACAAACATTCACATTTCACACAAGACAGACATGTATTCGGCGCATGCACGCACAGTCACACACATTCAAACGCGCACACAATAGGTGATGTTGCGTAGCCTGGCGGGGGGCAAGAAAGGCCTGGTTGGCCACCTATAAAGCGCTGGAGGAAACCCTGCTGTTTGTAAACATCAATAGTGTAAATGTCAACGGCATCCGATTCCCTGAAAAATCGTTCAAGCCGATTAAGTGATCAAAATGATGACATACCCTGTATGCCGCCATATTGGGCATTTATGACCAGTTCAGGTCATCATTGTGATGTGTTGCGTACTGTTCATTTTGGACTTGTTTCCTGGTGTATTGCGCTATAAAAATACCGTATACCGTCATAAACTAGTGCACTAGTTTATATAGCACTCCTAACTATTTCAGGTTTCATACATTCATTTGAGAAAGAAAACAACAAGGATTTGCGTCATCAGCTGGCGAATGCAGCAGCCTCATGGTCAATTATTGTGCAACTGTTAATTACGGTTGCATAATGTACAAACACATTTATGTGCACATGTATATTTATGTCCATATGATACTCTGAAAATATTAGAAAACTTTATTCTATTTATAATCATAAAGTTGGCTCTTCCAGTTGCCTCATAAAGAAAAAAACGATACGTAACCTAATGTCACCAACATTTTTGTGCATATATGCATATCCTAATCAAATCTTAAAAATATTAGAATGAAAGTCACAATATTTTGGATTATATTAATGTCATATGGATATAAATGAGGCACCGCTTACATTTGCGAGTTCTAATATTTTAAGACTATGATTTTGGCATGCATAGCTATTCTCATTTTTTCGAGGAGAATACAGGATAAGTGTCGAACATGTACAATTTGGTGGCGGTCCTGCTACTCTACTTTAAAGCAGGTGTTGGTGTTTTTGTGGATGTATTCTTACTTGCCACGCCAGACGCCAGTCCGTAAAGCAGGCCACCCTCCGCTTTGGGCTCAAAGATGTGTGTTGCAGGTGGCGGACATTTTTCCTGCCTGATGAAGTTATAGAGCAGCGTCTTCACCAGGCGACTAGTCAGTGACAAACTGGAGAAAAGGAAAAGTACACGTTTATCCTCTTTCCTATCTAAATATTTACACAAGTCCACTCATATTTTGCATGACATCGGGTGCTGGGAGTGACTTTTGCTCATAACTTGGGAGCATGTGTATTTAGGACAGGGAAAAAAAACGGAATTTGGGTCGGAAACTTATGGAATGGATGTCATCCCTCAAATTCCGACTTTGCGCTCGTCTCCCAGACAGCGAGGGAAGGGTCACAGAGGAGACGGCGGGGCGATGGCTGCTTCCCTGTTTTTAAGACCGTAGCGGAATAACACATGAAGACATTGTTTGTGATGTGCGTGATGAAACTGTCTGGCAGCGCAGTGAAGCAGACAGAGGCCCGCAACAGTCTCACGACAGGTTGGAGAAGTTCCAGCAACAGAATGTGGACGGCCCGCTCCGGGTACAAACTGAGAATGTTTGTATAACTTTTAGTAGACACTTTGCAACTTAAGCATGAGGAAAGGTGTTATGCTAACCACAGAACCAAAAACTATTGTGATGTATGAAAGCAGTACAAATGTCCATGTAACAGATGCAATGGTTGAAATGTTATTTTTCCCTTTTTGTTACTCTTTAGGGGAAAAAAATAACTCACTTGACCACAAGCATTCCAGAAAATGCATGCGTGTGTGTCTGCTCACCATCGTCCCTTCATGACATGTCGGTAGATCAAACCATCTTTGAGGATTTCCTTGCAGAACAGCTGGTAGGAGAAAAACACCAGCAGTGTGGTGACGGCTTCAAACAGGATGCTGTAGGTGATGTCACTGCAGAACACAAGACGATAGTGTGGATATTAAAGCCCAAGTATGCAACATCAATTGAGCAAACATCGTCATGTTACTTTTGTGGCAAAACTCAACCATATATACAGCCATTGCTTCTCAATTAATTTTTCTTACGCACCCCAAAGGAAGAAGAAAATATGCCCCTCAACTCTCTGCTGAGAATATAGTGTAATAATTTGTCTATAAAATTGTACACCCCTGCTGAGGAGCTAGTACTCCTTGTGCACGCGCTGACAATGAGAGCGTCACTGCCACCTACTGTAGTGGATGTGCAATTACACTTTATTCTAGCACAACAAAAAAAATAAACATGACATCGCACCGTGCCCCCCTATTTGAAAAAGACTGATATAGGGGCATAAGGGATGCACCAGCCAGGACACCTTCAGACATACTGTGCGTTAGTGTTTAGTTAAATTAATTGTCTTGACTTTTTTGACACCATTTCTATTACATTTCACTACTACACTATTGTTTAATGACTGAGATAGGTTATTTGATTAAAATTAATTTTGTAATTAATGCAGTGTCATTTTTTATCCCTCCGGGGCCACGTCAATTTTATAATATCAATGTTACAAAATAAATGTTAAAATAATATTTTCAGGCAAAATAACAAAAAGACACGGAGTAAGAGCATGTGAACAACTGGTATTCTAATGTCAAAAGGCATCAATGGAAAAACTGCAAACACAATGACAACTAGTGACATTTATCCTGTAAAAAATTAAGCCCCAATAATAAGAAAAAGAAAACACGTTTTCTTCCAAGGCTATGATCAAAGCGAGAGAAAAGTGTAACCACGAAGGAATGACTGCATCTGCACCGCGAGCACGTACTAAGGAGGAAACGGGCCGAGAGCCACAAAGTGGTGGAGGTCGGGAGGGGGGGGTGGAGGCAATGGAACAGGGTGAGTCTGGAAGCCAGGAACAATGAATAATATGCTGGAATGTCCAATGTGTTTATGTAAGCGCAGAGGATTGAATGATGCCTCCAGACAGAGAGGAGGAAAGGATGTCTTCCATTATGACAAATCCACTCGACGCAAACACACCTCTTAAGCAATTATTTCTTCAGTCAATCAAGAGTTGGATTCGATCCCCCACCCTAACTTCTTCATCAAACCAAGACATTTTGGACATTGCGTCCTTCCCAGGCAGCACGGCGGGCCTAGTGGTTACTGCATCTGCCTCACAGTCAAGAGTTTTGGCATTCAAATGTTGTCTGTGTGGATTTTGCATGCTCTCCACTGCTTGAGTGGGTTTACTCCAGGTACGCAGGCTTCCTCCTTCATTCCCAAAACACCAATGTGACATTCATTGAAGAATGTGAGTCTGAATGGTTGTTTATCTACAATATGTGCCTTGTGACTGATTGGTACTATCAAAAATGGATGGACAGCATGCTTGCGATATTATGGGAACAGTTTTGTGAAGGCCTTTTTTTTTTTCTCTTCCCCCAGCCATGTTTGGAGTAAAGCCATGCGGAAGAACAAGACATGAAGGCAAACACTTCTTGGATCAACTAGAACTAAGGCTTAATCTTCTGTTCGTTCCATTTTCATTCCCTGTAGCTGTAATGGCCACTTGTCCCAATATTTTTGTTTTTAGATATATGGTTGTCCTCAGAGGCTGATACCAGCGGAATGTATGCTAACATAATTGCCTCTTCATTTGATGATTGCAATATTTGACCAAATCTAAGAAATAGTCCCAAAAAATCTCATAGGGCTCGAAAAGAATGGAATTCTGCCATTTTGGCTCCAAATGTCTATTGTCGGGTAATTTCAGTCATTTAGTAGTGTCCTTCAGACAAACATGTCCAAAAGCTTATGTCACCTTAGCGACATAATCACTATTAGTATCAAATTTGAAATATGTACAGATTAAGTTAAATTGTGAAAAATGTGGCTTTCGTCATCGCAAGTGGGTGTGAAGTTTGTTGACTGCATAAAACATGAAAAAACACAGCAATATGACATTTTAGGGCCATTTCAAGTGGTCCTTCAAAGACAAAAAGTTTATCAGGGTGAAATATTTTTCTCCCAGATTGCTTAATTTGAATCCTGTTTACTAAACAGACACAAGACGAAAATTGCCAAACGACATTTGAGTTATCATCTTTGTGTGTGGGTGGAGCATAGCAGAAAAGTTTGACGACCTGCCATAAAACACAAAACTCTAATAGCAACTCCACAGTTTGGAGCTTGGCCATAATTATTATAATGTGTGAAAATGTGTTCCGTGATTGGTTGTTACCTGAGCTCTGAGCAACTGTGATATTATTTTCAGTCGACAGCAAGTAGCAAAATGGCCGCTTAACGAGATGGAGAAAAAACGGTGGATTTTCTTTCTTAACTCATTATTCCACAAAAACATTTTAAACATGCCGTGTATGAAGTAGTAGTGGCGCATACAACATATTATTGTAAAGCATATTTTTGGGTGGACTACCCTTTTAATTAACATAACAGTTTTTGGCATGTGGGAGGAAAAAGTGCCCCAAAAAAAACATCCAAGCACTGGGAGAAGACGCAAATTCCACACATAAAAGCCAGACGCCAGATTAGAACTACAAAACGGCAAAGCGAACAGATTTTTATTATGCCCGTGACTATTTTCCTGGACGTAATCCAAACGAAAAAGAAGAATAGAGAGAGTGACAAACTGCGTCAGGGTCACCACTGTTTCATCTTTTTTGAAGTCAGCTATGTAACATGTCAGACAAGTGACATTATTAAATAGCTGCGGGGGAACAGTTGGGGCATTGTGATCTTCCCGGTCACCATAACTGTCTTTTTTTCCTAACAGTCTGAGCACATCTTGACCTTTTTAAAATGTGCACAAGTTACGTTCATGACTCGCACACATACACATGCACTCACACTGGCGCACACGGGAAGTACTTACAGCAGCGGTACTTCAACGATCAGGTGCACTAGGTTGGATAAGAGCTCCTCGAGGAGGTCCTCATGGCTCGCTCCTAGCAGGGACGAAGAGATATGTTAAAAGCCCTTTTTATGCTGCCTGTAAAGTCTGCTATTTTCCACCTTTGCTCTGTTTTGTTATTCTATATGAAGGCCACAGACATGGAATGGATGGACTGAGTTGAACAGGCAATTTTCAAGCTTTCAAGGTAGTATCAGAGATGTAACAGGCAGGTCAATGCCTGTGCCCTTTTACACTACCAATAAAATCTGCTATATTTTCTGGCTTTTTCCGCCATATGTCACTGTTGTGTATGAACAGCACCAACACAGATGGAGGGACGATGTTGACTTGGCAACTTTTCTGCTTTGGAGGTACTGTAGTATCTGTGACGTAAAATATGCAGGGCAGTGATGTGTCCCTTTAACACTGCCTGCAAATTTCCGCCTAAAATTAGGTCAAATGGACAAAGTGCTTTTTATTTCAATATGTTTTTGCCTTTTTGTGTTAACCTTCAAGGCAAAGGCAATGATTTTGATTGTTAATATAGATTGGGGTTTAAGTAAGGAAGAAAAAGTAGTCAAAATATGATGAGTTAACATCACTTACTAACAACATTGAGGCCCCTATAAAAAAAAAAACGCAACTATCAACAAAGCTACCCAACTTTCCTAGAAGTCTTGAATGCAGCATGTCACTTAATTATGTCAGATTGTTTCCCTTTCCATGCACCCTCTAACAACAACTTCCTGTCCTGGTCCACCTCCTTGTGTATGTTCGTGGGAGGAAGAGTTGGAGACATTGCTCACCCCCACAAGAGCCTGGCGCCCTCTCTTGGTAGCTGAACTGCAAGTGCAGCTCCTGCTCGCTCATCTCCCGGATGAACACCTTGAGCAGGCAGCGGATCATGAAGAGAGCATTGTGGGCCTGCCAGATGAACAGCTGACTGTGGAGGAAGAGTACAAATCACATTATAACACATTTTGAATGCTCATTAACTTGGATGACAGAAAAGAATGGGAAAATGTTATTTTAAAACATTGGCTATTCATTATTTTCTTGGGGGGGGGGGGGATAATAATGGATCAATTTTTCCAAGTAATTAAGATTCCAGTTTAGGAAAAGTTCCATATAAATATTTACAGGAATTCAAGCCGTGGAATTTTGAGAATATTTTCCATGAGATTTAGGGTAATTCATTGTGAGTTAAAGAATCATATTCAAGCGTATAAATATCAACAACAAAAATGTCATAAGCAGACATCCATGGGGGAAAAAACAGTACAATTAAAAACATGACATTTCAACTGATCGATTTCTCTGTAGAACTTAATGAAATTTGAAGTGTTACCATGCATTCTTTCATTCAGTTAATTACTCGCCTCCCTCCAACCCATTAAAAAAAAAGACCAAAGACGCACACCCACCCCATTCAAAAACACTGATAACGTCTCATTCAACATTTTCAATGAAAAGAGCTCCCCCTCTGTTTCCAATAAGTCCAATACAACATGCACATTTAAAAAAAGCATCTTTCAGGTATCTAAAGCACAGTCTCAGGAAATTCAAATCTGAATCCAGTCTGAAAACTATTGGCTTGCAGGAGTTCCCACTATGAACAGCTAAGGTGTTAATCTACTAATTTAAGAAAATGTTGCGGTCATAAATGAATAAATAAAAAGGCTATTGTAAAGCTATTGTTGACTAACTTGTTACAAAGTGTCAACCTTGCAATATTCCAATAAATTCCTGTTAGGTCCAATGAAATCATTTTCAACTTCGAAAATTTCTGGAATTTTGCAACCCTATTTAAGATGCATAAAAAACAACACTAAGCAACAAGACAAAAGTTCAGTGAGCATCAAACGAGTATCATTCACTTTTTAGAGACATATTTCACGTCATCACACATTTTGCTGCTTTTACATTGTTGATTTTAACAGTATTCAACTTGTTCTTACCACTGTATGAGTGTTTTTTTGTTTGAACGTATGATACTTTCGCATCACATCTTTGTTGTTCACTGTAGTTTTTGTGTTCCCAAACACAAACAAGACTTCTTTTTAATCAAAACTATTATAAAGCATTGCTCAACCTAATCCTACATCAGGAGACCTCAGTTCAGTGAGCATTAACAATGAATGCTAAAAATAAAGTCACAATACTTTCACATCTTTACTTTGTAATTTGTCTTTAAAGTTATTATTATAGATTTTAGCTCCAATTGCACCTTGAAATACGAGTGTCCTGACTTAAACTCTTATCTCAAGGCACCACTGTATGAGTTTCGAGTTGCGAGTGTGGTCAGGGGACAAATTTAACTCGTAATTCAAGCCACCACTGTATTTAATATGAACCGTGTCTAACATATTTTTACCATAATACCTACATATTTGGGAATATTCAATGTTCCAAATCCAAAAGAAAACAAATATTGGGATTAAAATGCTGTTTTTATCTTGGTGACAGTTTGACCCTGTGAAACAGATGACTTCTATTTACATTACTTCTTTTGGGGAAATATTTTTCAAATCTGAAGAAATAGAAGACAACTGAAGTAGAGAAAAGTCTGGCAATACTTGAATCCAAATATAATAATTCTAACTGACATCTCTTTTCCCATAAAATTGATTACGCTGACCTTGCCAGTCCTGCTTTTGATTAACTCTTCCATCTTAGACACATTAACAAGGAACACTGATGACGAACACAAAAAGCTTCCCACACTCACTCTTGGCATTCTGTGGAGATTTTCAGCTCTTTTGTCCGTCCCAGGAAGATTCTAACCAGTGCGCCAAGGTTTCCTGTTCTGGGATTGTTTTCAACTGAAAACAGGAGGGGAAAAAACATTACGCACGTAATACAATTTTCCATGTGCCTGACTGCAATATTGATAATTTATCAATTAAGAAAGTTGCCGTACTGAGGAGCTTGGCTAGTGGTAAAACAGCCTCTTCCAGCAACTTGGAATCTCCACTGTTTGAAACAGAAAAACACAAAAAACACATTCCTCATATATGTTTACTTCATTTTATGCTTATATAATGATCTTCATACTGCCATGACCCAATTGTGCTCCAAATAGAAAAAAAAAAAAAAGAAGAAGGAAAATTGTAATTATGTCACTTTAACCATGCAGCCTAACAATGCTTTATTTCACAGGAACTAAACACTAACTAGTCTAGAACAACCCTGATGAATGATTACTCAAGCTTTGCAAACATCCTGGAGTAGTACGGAGAATCCTGGATTGGACTTAACCGCTTCAGACACGTGACAAGACTTCTGTGTCGAGTACCTGCTGGTGGGACTGATGACGGTGAAGGAGATGAGCTGGTTCCAGAAGGGGTCATTCTCCGATATGGACTCGGTGCCCACCAGAGCCTTGAGGCTGGGGTTGTTTGGCAGGTCACTGAGCTGGCTGGTGTTGGCTCCCATCTCCAGACTGAGTGCTGCCTCACCGCTTGTTCGCCGGGCATATGTCAACACCTGCAAACATAAAAGTGTTTGAAACATGACCAAGGTGACTCGATATGTTTAAAATATTAGAAATTCTCTTTCCTGCTTGTCTTTATTAAGGTTGCAAATGAGCTGCAGCCTAGATTATCTGATTTTGGGAAGGTTGGAGGGGGGGGGGTGCACCCTTAACTGGTCGCCAGCTAATCGTGTGTACACAAATAAGCACTGACACACTATTCTTATTTAAGCCTAAAGTGACTTTTGGCGAGAGAAGCCAAAAACACCCTAAACTAGTCATTAGCTAATTTCAGAGCACAGATAAACAAGCTTCACACTCACGCCTTAGACAGTTTAGTCTGCACTTCACTCAACACGCGTGTTTTTTGTTTGTTTCGTGTGTGTGTGTGTTTTTGATTGTAGGAGGACAAGGCAGAGATTCGAATTCCCCCAAACTCATAACGGTGAGGCAAATGTGCTGACCACTAGGTCATCGTGCTGCCCTGCTAACCAAACATTATGAAATACGTTTAGGGATCCCGCTATTATTTGTATGTCGTTATATCGCAGTTAAAACTGCACTGCTTTGACAATCCTCTATTTAGCATGACGCAGAAAGTGCTGTAAAGCTAATCGACGTTATGCTACTGTCGTTGTGACTGATAACAGGCGATAAGGACACCAGCATGGCAGCGACCATTTAAATACGTTTGGATAACTAAATCAGGTTGCGGTTGTTGCTATGACAGCTAACGTTAGCCGCTTGTTCGCCATCAGCTGACCGCTTAGCTTACCTGTCAGAAACGCTTCTCGCCGCTCCCGCGGCTCTCTTCACTAGTGGGACGGCAAAGTAAACCCACCCAGCCTTACGTCAGTTAAAGCTACTGACTATTATCTCGGTGGAAGGTGAAAATGTGCAGGCTTCAATCTCCGAGAAATTATAGAGACAGGGGGAAGTTCTACTTTACACACTCCTTCGCCTCCATGTTTTCCACGTCGCGGGCCGGACTTCGTGCGCGATGACGTATCGAAGGGAGGGCACTTGCGTCGACACGTCACATACAAACAAAACGCGACACACTGGCTAAACTCAGAACATTTAATTTCTCGTATTTATTTAAATTATTTTGTTTATGATGAAATGACTGAACTGGAATATCTCATTGTTTGGTCGCACTAACTAATACTACAACTGAGCGTGCTTTGTTGAGGCCGTTAGCGGAAAAAAATAAAGTTACAGTACCTCACACACAAGTCTGAAACACTCTCGTACTAAAATATAATATTATGAAATATGCATTTAGTAGTGTGTGCATGAGAAAAATAAAATAAAAAGTGTATGAGAGAGTTTCTGAGTGCAAGTCTACAATTCACATTTACACCTGTGGAGTGGACAAATGAAAAATCTCAGAACTGCAAATGTTGTAACCGCCAGGCTAACATGCTACCTTATTCAAATTGTTGACAGTGTTTTTGTTTTTTATTTCCCCAACAATGAACTCTTTGACTGCCAAAAACGTTAAATAACGTTTAGTAAAATCCTATGGAGTGCCAAAGACGTTAAAAGACGTTTGTTTCAAAACAGAGGTGAAACTAACCATTTTCTATTGTTGATTACTGAAAAACGGAATAAGGTAGAAACAAACTTTTTTTTCTGATGAAAGATGAGAGTCCAAACACATAATTTTCTGTGGACCTTGAAAGATCAATCAAAATGCTTAAATCGGCTGGCACCCACGGCATCCCTTTTCTGAAAACGTCTGGCAGTCAGAGTTAAATCTATTACTATTATTAAAACAGTCCAAAATACTTATTATTTTGTACATTTTGCTGTTTTCATTTAACAATGAGTCTCTCAAATAAATACACATTGAACAGTCTTTCCATATACATAATTTATTTCCTTAATAATTTCAACATCATGTTTCATGTGGATAAAAAAAATGTCAACAGCTGAAATATTTAACAATTAACAATTGAGACGAGGTTAGTAATATTCTACATGTCATCTGGAAGATGCAGCACCTATAGAATACATTATTTACAGTTTTATCAATGTGCTGCACTACAACCAGTCAGAATGATTAGTCTGTCTTCTTGTCTACAATGGATCCATTGGCAATAACCTCTCCATTGTGCTTGAGCTGGGGGAGGGGAGAAACAATATTAATTAATTAGTTTATTTTTTTATTATTTCATCACATTTTATGGGTTTATTCTTCATCTTACCTCCTTGGATGTCCCGTTGCACTTCTCGCCGACGACGGTGTCACCTGTGCCGGACTCCTGCACTGCTTTTTTGGTCCAGAATGTATTGATGATGGGCGAGATGAAAGGGTAAAGAATGGGCTCCAGGAACCTCTTGTAGACCCACAACAGAACAGGGATGACAATGCAGGGGATGCAAACCATGGTTGTAGCAAAGTTAAGAACCTACAACACAGTTACACACACATCGTTAATCCGCAGTGATGTTGCGGTACAGTTCTAGTGTAATTTACTGGCAAAGTTAAAAATCTCTATATATATTTCGTTTAAAACAAACTATTTAGCAAATGTACACATTTTAATTCACGTTTACTTGACAACTAGAAGTACGTTATGACAAGCTATGTGGCTAACACTGACAATTTGTCAGGCATTTTGGTAATAAACTTTAGTTACATAGCTAAATAGTACAAGTAACCGTGAATTCGCGTAACAAGGCAAACCTTTTAGAGATTAAAAACACAAACGGGCTCTCGCAGGTTATCTGTCATGTGAAGAGAAGGCTCTGGAAGGCGGAAGACAACACGCATGCGCAAAACCTACTTCCGCTCCAAGGGGACAGGCGGAAGTTGTCGAAGAAGAAGGAGGTGGAAGTAGTGGCATCTCAGGCGCCTTTCTCAAAAAAACGCAGTCAAATGGCTTTCTGAATCACGTGAGTGACTTCTTCGCTTTTCTATTCCTATTTATGAAGTTAGAACTAACATGCAAGCGGTGCATATTCCTAAAATGGCTAATGTCAGATTCACTAAGTAGACCGCGAAGATAGCTGTAGTCATGTGGCAATCGGATTAAACATTTAAAAACTAAATTTGACTATCCGGAATTAACTATGTAGATATCAACAACGTCTTTAGGATTTGTCGTAATTACATTTGGAATAGTTGGAAGAAGAAAAAAAAACAAGTACACAAAGACTGAAAACATCAATTGTATTTTCATCCACAGAGGCAGAACTTCATCATTACCAAGCTGCTGAACTACACTTGTCAATTTGAACTACACTTGTCAATTAGTGTAGTGCACAGGTGTCAACACAAGAACCAGGGAACATTTTGTGGCCCGCCAAAGCAAATTATATGCATTGATTTTGGGTTTCATGCTAAAATTTAAATTTAAGATAAATGTAAGATAGTTTGAGCAAACAGTATTTACTGGCTTTAGATTTCAAAAGTGGTTATTCATCAGTTTGTTGTGTTTATATAATATGAGGCGATATATGTTTATTTTGTTTTGTTTGTTTTCTCAGCACGAAAATGCCGCTCTCGATGCAGTCGCAGAGTGACGATGAGCAATACGTGCTGGTGGCCAGCTTGGACAATGCGCGCAATCTGTCCAACATCCTGAAAGCCATCGCTTTCAAAGACCACGCCCTTTTCACCGCCACACCCAATGGCCTCAAAGTCACCGTCGAGGACTCCAAATGTCTTCAAGCCAATGCCTTCATCCAGGTTTGTTTGCTTGTTGAATTCTATGATCGTTATACTAATATTAATACTTTTGGTTTTATATTCCAGGCTGAAATCTTCCAGGAGTTTACTATCAAGGAAGATTTGGTGGGATTGCAGATCAACCTTACCGTTCTGCTTGATTGTCTCAGTATTTTTGGAGGAAGCACAGTCCCAGGTGGTGAGTTGGAAGCGGCAAATATCACTTAATGCAACTCTTTCTACCTACCGTACATACCTATCAACAGTATCTCTTATCTTCTGTATCTGTGTATGCCTCAGGCATGTCAACCGCCCTGCGACTGTGCTACAGAGGCTATGGTTACCCCCTGACCCTGTTCCTGGAGGAGGGCGGTGTGGTGACCGTTTGCAAGATCAACACGCAGGAGCCCGAGGAGGCCATTGACTTTGAGTTCTGCAGCAGCAACGTCACAAACAAGGTGAAGGTCAACGCACATAATGCTAATAGAACGTCTGATGTCACTGCGGAAGATTAGTGATGGAAAAGCGCTGCGATCATAATATAAACCGGAATGACTTGTTACAGTGTAGGAGTAGCATAGTGACGAGAGTGATAGTGTCGGGGCTGCTCAATACAATATGGAGTGCACAGAAAATGATGGGAAGTGTGACGATAACTAGAAACCAAAGTGATTTATTTCTATGAGAAAAATAGTGTCTGTGTTTTGTTTTTCCTTTTTCCATCAAAGGTGATCCTGCTGTCCGAGAGTTTAAAAGAAGCTTTTTCTGAACTGGACATGACCAGCGAGGTGCTGCAGATCACCATGTCCCCTAAACAGCCTTACTTTCGGTAAGGGCTCCAACTTTTTTTGGGCCCTTTTCACTGAAGGTTTTGGTAAAGATTTTACTGATTTACAGGCTGTCGACATTCGGCAATGCTGGAAGTGCTCATTACGATTACCCCAAAGATTCTGACATGATGGAGCTTTTCCATTGCACCACTAAACAAATCAACAAGTGAGTGATTTTTTTTTTTCTACCTTGTGTTACAAGCCAAATTTTGTGGAGCAAGTAAACCAGCCTGAGATATGGCGTCACTCCAGTGAAGTGGGGAAAAGGTACTGTACTGGTACGTGTGTGCAAGGATCTAATTTGTTTGCACTTTCTATTGGAGTTTATAGTTGAGTTTATAAATAAAAGTGTATTTTATACAACAAACATTTGATATAGTGCAATTTTTTCACATTAGTAATTCATATTGCGCATAGTTTTAAATTGTTGTTGGTAATATATTTTTTTAAGCGACAAAAAATCTAAAGAGCCATTTGGGAGCCGAAAGAGCCGGCTCTTTTTAGTGAACCGAACCAAAAGAACCGGTTCCCTAAAAAGAGCCGGAATTCCCATCACTATAATTAATGTCAGTAAAAAAATAATAATAATAATTAGCAAACATACTCTAGCATTTCTACATTTTCTCTCTTTGTGGAAAGTCTTCCACGATTAGCCAGCGCCAGATCTGATAATGATTCGAACTTAAATAAAACGTTGCATTCTACATTTAACGCTTCTTCCATCCAGGTATAAAATGTCCCTGCTGAAGCCGTCCACCAAGGCGCTGGCGTTGTCTAGCAAAGTGTCCGTGAGGACCGACAGCAGGGGCGTCCTATCGCTGCAGTACCTGGTGCGCAATGACGATGGACAGATCTGCTTTGTGGATTACTACTGCTGTCCTGACGAGGAAGTGGATGATGATGAGTGATTGTTTCCACACAAAAAAATGTGGCAGGGCAACTTTAAACAATGGACAAATGGGTTCAAAATAATTGAACTTGCTGCTCATTCCAGCACTTTCATATTTTCTGCTTTCTTTGTGGACATATTAATACATAACAGGCAGCAATTATTCCAAGGATGTTTCCATTTGATTGTAATAGATCTATGCATTAAAAAAAACAAAAAACTCACAGGATTGCTGAACTACAGCGTGTCCAAAGTTTCTTTACAAATTGATGGCCACTAGAGGGTGCAAGGAGCTGCGTCTTTTTATTGTCAATGATTATAGTGTTTTCACACTATATAATGTACTTTATACATGACATATTAGTGTTATGTTTTGATTAACTTTAACGACTGGACATGAATAAGTCTTTATTTGCATCGGTTTATGGCGCCACCTACAGATGTTTTGTTGTAATAGACTTTATGGACACGCTACACATCCCAGCAAAATCATATGGAAATCTTGTTGATGTACGTTCAAAAGCACAACAAGCCAAATTCAGTCGAGGGAAGATAAAGCATAAACATGTCATCTCTACCGTAGTAGTAGCAGCCCATTGCATCGACGTAGGTACATACGTCCAAGTCCTGGCTGCTCAATACAATGCAGCTTGAACAATAGGTTGACCATAATTTAAGTAGAACGGATATCCGCAGAAATCATCCTCAATGTTTGACTGGTGTCAAAGTTACGTTTTTTTTTCTTCACATTTGTATGAAAATGTTTATACAGTAAATCAAGGTTGACTCCAAACTTAACAAGTAGGAACTTTAATATGTTGCAATCATTTACATTTACAAAAAACACAACTGAAATGAATAAATGTATTTTCTATTCCTTCCTGGTCATTGATCAGTCCTTCCGGTTACCTGCGCCCCATCTGCATCCTGTTCCTTTTGAACATTTTGCGCTTCTTATTCTTACTCTCTTTGGGCTTGGGCGGCTCCGTCTCGATGGTCAAGGGTTTCTCCGGCACCGGCGTATCGAAGACGGAATCGGCCACATCGCCGATAATCTCTGGCTTGACTTGGGCCTTCTTCACCATCTGCACCTCCTTCACCACCTGCCTCTCGCGCACGCGGGCCGCCGCCGCCAGACGGAGCTCACGCCGGTGCTACGTGGATAAGATAGCATCATGTTAACTAGATCCCAATTCAGCGGTGACTCCGAGACGGACGCTTTGCTAAATTAGGACTTTGGCTGCAATTTTTCCCGGTGAAATACCACGGAACTGTGCACCTCACTGGAACTCATTTTTGTCAGCACCCATTAATTCTCTAAGCTGTTTATGATTGTTTTTAAAGAGATAGGCGAGTGAGTAACGATACCAGTTATCGGTATCGGGCTTCTATCATCCTTATTTTAAGGTACTGAGTTTTGTGGAGGCCGCGGATTCCAGTAAAGTGAATGTTACCATATTGGGCGACTTGAAGTGTGCGTTTTCATAGAGCGTGGGCCCCCCGAAGCTCCCCTGAAACATCTTTATGAGGTTCAGGACGAAGCGAGGTCCAATTTCCACCAGAGCTGCATCCTCCTCGATGATCTGCAAATGATCAAAACCAACGAAAAGTCAAATTTGACAAGAGGTGGGGATTTTGTTTTTTACTGTATATGACAATCGAAAACAAATTACCTGGTAGTTCCTGAACCAAATCCTGTTGTCTATGATGGTGAAGGTGAAGACGTGGTCCACAAAGGGTTGACTCTTGGGGTGATATTGCGGCGTGGAAAATGTCTGCAAAAAGGCCTCTTAATAATGACCATTTACTTTGACAACTCTTTCTCCAATCAATTTGTGATGTCTGAATAAAGATCATGTTCAAGATTAACACCACATACAGCATACGCAGAAGAGGATGTATCTTTTTTGTGGCCACTTACAACATCATTGTGTGTGGACAAAATATTCAAAAGTGAATACTTATAAGAATGCATTTGTATAAATAAAACCCTTTCCCCAAAAAGGTGTCCAGTACTCTGCAGTCCCTGGTCACGATTAGGAAATACTTTATATTATCGCCCCCATGATTTCACTAATTGGTTGTCATGACATTTACAATGAATAAACCCCCCCCAGCATGTGTCAGGGGAGACATCTTTACCACAGCACACTCTGCCTATGCAGAAGAAGCATCTGTAAAGTTGACATTTACAATGGGAGTTTAAAGTTGTGTGGAATTTTTTTAAACAAAAGAATACATTTAGTACAATAAAGGCTTTCCCATAAATCTCGAATCAATCCAGAGAGGTTGCACCGACCTGTATGAATAACTCCTTCAGCAAAGCATAGTGGGGCTCCGTGTCAAAAGTCTGCAGGGGAAAACAAAAAGTTGTAAAAACAAACCCAAGCAATTATAGCAGCCATCTTGTTTCGGGCTTTACTCACAGGATCGAAGGACAAGAGCGGCCTGGATCCTTTCAGACAGTTCCCGGTCATCTTGAGCTCAGCCAGTGTATGAACTGTAAGGAGTTTACATTTACATTACACCTGGAGCTACTGTAAGAATTACTCTCAAGTAGTTGATTGTTGGCCACTCACTATTCTGAACAAGGAATTTTGCAGAGGGTCCTTGTGGGCAATTTGATACCCTGCGTGACAACAAAATTGCCAACCTTTAATTGATTTTCTGGACGAAAGTAAGGTTCATATGCTAAAGAGTAGAAGATGACTCTTACCACACATAGAGATCCTGTTTCTTCTTGGCTTCAAAAAAGAGGCACTTGTTGCAGTTTTTCATCTCGCAAACCTACAAGGAAAAATATGTCTTAATCATACATTTGTATCAATCCATCTATTCATTTTCTATAGCGCTTGTCCTCATTTGGGTATGGAAATGCATTTATTAACCATTCCAAAAATAAACGTTTTATTAGTCGTATATAAACAACACTCACCTCGTTAATAACAAATAGCTTGTCCTTTCTGTCCATTTTGGTATCTAGTAAGGATTAAAAAAATAATTGTACAGATAATAAGCTACAATTTGTTAATAAAAAATTGCTTTCTAAATCACACTTTTGATACAAACACATACTTCCTGAGCACATCGTTTCCTGTGCTTGCCTTTCAAAATAAGAAATGAGTTTTCAAAACAATATTTAGTATCCCACCCGTAATTCCTGGTTGAGACTCTCAGATGTACGCAACACTGACCTGCTTTCGAATGTGGCATTATGCTTCTCAGGTCTTGCATCAAATGCCTCGTTCTGTAGTTTATGCCTCTCGAGGAGAAGATGAGAACCCTTTCCTTGTTGGTCCATTTGCCCTGTACACAATTGAAACCATCAACATCAATCAAAACACTAACACGCGAGTCTTTCGTGAAGATAAACTTATATTTTGATTTGGTTAGCTCCATGCTAGCAAGTTAACACCCTCCGCGACTTATAACCAGTTCAGACACGTACCATAGAAACCGGCGGTGGAATGGTGAATTCATTTTTCTTCTCCTGTTGGTTGTCAACGGCGGGTTTGCCTACATCTGCGACATGTTTTACTTTTTTTGCGTTTTTTCCACCGGGTAATCGTCCCCCACGTTTTCGCTTGAGCGTCGACATGTTTCTTTGGACAACTCTCGCGTGTGTGGACGAGACCGTGATCCATGTGCGAGGGGCCGAGAGGGACGATGCCCCAAGCGGCGCGGAGGTGCAACTGGACTCTTTAAATAAATAAATAAACAACGGGTTGCCTTAATAAAATTGTCTATAAGGCTATTAAGTGTTTAGAATATTTTTGTATTTACATGGGTGATTGTTTATATTTGAAGCAGAACTGTTTGTAAAGCGTCAAAGATATTAGACAATTCAGCATTTCGCCAGAGGGGGCAACAGCGAGTTTTCCTTGTGTGTAGGGCGAGACGAGAGAGAGGCGAGAGAGAGAGAGCGTGAGTGAGAGAGAGAGAGAGAGAGAGAGAGAGAGAGAGCGAGAGAGAGAGAGAGAGAGCGTGAGTGAGAGAGAGAGAGAGAGAGAGAGATAGAGCGAGAGAGAAAGAGAGAGAGAGAGAGCGTGAGTGAGAGAGAGAGAGAGAGAGAGAAAGAGAGATAGAGCCAGAGCGAAAGAGAGAGAGAGAGAGAGAGAGAGAGAGAAAGAGAAGAGAGAGAGAGAGAGAGAGAGAGCGAGAGAGAGAGAGAGAGAGAGAGAGAGAGTCTCGCGTGAGTCTCGCGTGAGTCTCGCGTGAGTTAGCGGCACGAATGAAAGACCTGTCACTTGCATTCGCACTAAAACCTGCATATTTTTAGGGATTTGGTTGAAAACTTGACAAATGGTACAAGATACGGACTTTTTTTGATTATGTAACTCGCAAAAATTAAATATTTCTTCCAAATAGTCGAGGTTATTTCGACGTTAACCAACATTCAGACCGGTACTTAGCATGCTGCTCTTTGCTAAATGCTAACGAAGGTACAACGTGAACGGGAGTGTAAATTTCGTCTTTTATTATAACAACTATGAAGTGCCATTACGAAATCCTGGGAGTCAAACGGGACGCGAACGACGACGATTTGAAGAAAGCCTATCGTAAATTAGCCCTGAAATGGCATCCTGGTCAGTGGCAGTCGTCGCCCAAACCTTCCATCCTTACGGTATATAGTCCTAATTATTGTTATCAAACTATTCCAGATAAAAACTTGGATAAAGCCGAGGAAGCAGCCGAGCACTTCAAGCTGATTCAGGCAGCCTATGATGTCTTAAGCGACCCACAGGAGAGAGCATGGTAACTACTGTATTGCTAACAAATTGTTTATGCAACTTTATGTACAATGTACTGTATGCTGGGATAGGCTCCAGCACCCCCTCGACCCTTTTGAGAAATAAGTGGTTAGGAAAATGAATGAATGAATGGATGGATGTTTAATACGAAATGGGTCTGTTTGAAAATTTAAAAAAAACTCAACAATTTGTTCCATCGTCCACTTCGACTGTGTTACATCCCACATCATTTTCCTTCATGAGACATGGCTCTGGGTTCTTATGGGAATGTCACAGCACTGCTGTTTGTTAGGTATGACAATCACAGGGAGGCTCTGCTAAAAGGCGGCCTGAGCGGCGACTACGAGGACGACAGCATCGACCTACTTCAGTTCTTTACTGTCACCTGTTACTCAGGCTACGGTGATGATGACAAGGTTAGTGCTGCCAAACGGGAAAAATAACTGGCTTCGTGCAAACATGACAGCTGATAAAATGTGGTTTTCTTCTCCCCATTAGGGCTTCTACGCAATCTACAGGAATCTCTTTGAGTCTATTGTTAAGGAGGAGATGGAGCAGGGTGAAGTGGAAGATGACGATGATGAGGAGTTTCCACCCTTTGGGGATTCTAAGAGCGATTACGATACAGTAAGTACCGGTACCTCATGTAGTGTATGCAATCGGAGGCCTCGTGAGGCGGGTTTTGTCAGCCAATGAGCATGTATTATAATTTTTTGATGATGCAATTTTGTGCCAAATTAAATGGAAATTCCTCTTCACTTTGTCTGGCATCTAAATGTACATGTTTCATGTAAAGGTAGAAAATTAACCAAGTTTTATACATGCATTGTCATAGTATTAGTACTGTTTTTGTTTTGTTTTTGTTTGATTTGAGGGGGGGAGATTGAAATTGGACAAGCACCACAGAAAACACATGGATGGAAAATAAGAAATGTGTTACTACAGATTTTTATTGTCTTTATTTTTATTTAAATGTTAGCATTATTTTTCGATTGAAAATAAGAAAATATCTGCAATTTTGGTCCCCAAAAAGTTATGCTGATTTATTTTCCAAATTTTTTGATTTTCTTTATTCTTTTTGTGTGTATGAAAAAAATGTTAAATATATTTGCAAAAAAAGGACAATTAATTTCCAAATATGATGATTTAAAAATAACTACATATGTTTGTTGTATGTTTCATCTAAAAAAACTAGTAATTGTTGGAATAAAAAATAAAAACATTTGCAATATATGTCCAATAAAATTAAAATAACTCTCCAGTTATGCTAACTTTAATTTAAAATTATTAATTTTCTTTTCATCTGAATTTTTCAACTGTAGATTTTTTTTTAACTAAATTTTCTCATAAATGTTTATTTAACCCAGATTGTCCTTGTTTTATGATAAGAATTGTGAAAGAAATATCCTCACTTGAAAACAAATCTCTATACTTGGTGATGAATTTTCTTTTTATTTGACATATGTCGCAAATATCTATGGATTAGTTTGTACTTTGCATTGTATTGATTCGTGTATCTATTCAATTGTCTACAATTCCTGGTGACGTGTAAATTCTGGTATTCCCGTGTCGCAGGTGGTCCACATCTTTTACGGTTACTGGCAGAGCTTCTGCACGCGTAAGAACTTTGCGTGGAAGGAGGAGTACGACACACGGCAGGCATCCAACCGCTGGGAGAAGCGTGCCATGGAGAAGGAGAACAAGAAGACCCGGGACAAGGCGCGCAAGGAGCGCAACGAGCTGGTGCGGCAGCTGGTAGCCTTCATGCGCAAGCGCGACCGCCGCGTTCAGGCGCACCGCAAGGAGGTGGAGGAGCGCAATGCAGAGAAGAGCAGGAAGGCACAGGAGATCAGGCGCAAGCAGCGGCTCAGTCAGGCCAAGTAAATATTACTCATTGCAGCACGGGGGGGTTTAGTGCGTATGCCTCACAGTCTAGACTTCTGTTGACCAGTTCAGGTTGACAAGTTACGAGGATGAGCACTGTACAGAAAATTGATGTGACGTGTGTTCCAAGGCTGGCGGAGGAGTACAAGGAGCAGAAATGGGCGGCCATGTCGGAGCTGGAGAAGGAGCTGCAGCAAATGGAGGCTCAGTACGGGGAGGAGTTTGGAGACGCATCCGAAAGTGAAGACGAAGAGCTGGGAACGCGCAAGGCTGTTGAGGAACCATTAGGTTTGTTGAGACAAACATGCATCCGTGGGATCCTCGGTTGCCACGGAACCAGCAGATTGCGAAAAAAAAAATCCTGGGTTTTAGATGTATGCCTTAGAAGTGTATTGTGTTAGCGTAGATTAGTCAAAGACTGTGGCATGTTTCAACTTGCATACAAATTCAGGTTGCCCGAGTCATAAGAACAGTTTTCTGTGATGAACAGAGGACCCCTGTATTTGCATTGATTTATTTCTTTAAAAATTTGACCTATTTTACCTTTTTTGTGCACATGCCAAATCACTATCTAATATAAAATAATAACTTGCCACCATTTTGCAGCTTTTTGTTGCAATTGCTTCTTTGAGGGGTGCGTTTATTACTCGAAGATTTTCACTATTTTTGGCAGGACTCGGTCCCTAGTGCTGTATTCATTAATGATATTTGTGATCACGCACCTTATTGAACAGGTCCAGATGGCGACCAGCTGGATGCAGACGACGTCAACTTTGATTATTATGATGATCTCTACTGCCCAGCCTGCGACAAATCCTTCAAATCGGATAAAGCGTGAGTCTTCTTTTTCTCATTAGAATGTGTTGTAAGTTTATCCACTCAGGATCACACACAATCCCTTCAAAAATTTGTGTAAAATACATGCACTTTTGCTCAAGGAAAAATGATGCACAGTGAATTAATCCATCTGTTGCAATCATAACATCTTTATTAACTATAGTGAACAGGTGAGGTTTTAAAGGAGATGTCCATAAGTCAAGAACATTTTTCGATTGACTTTCCCTTTAAAAAACATTTCAGAATTTGTTACAATTACATGATAATTACATGATGAGTGTAAAACTATTACTATGTAGTAAAACATAATTTTTGAAAAGGCAAAAGTAGTAAACAATTTTTTATCAAGTATATGTTAGAAAATAAGCAAAAAATGCACAACCCTTGAGAAGAGAGTAAAAATTTAGCGCAAACATTAACCACAATGTTATTAGCTAAATGCTATTTATGTTAGCAACAAGCTGGTAAAGTTCTTGTAAGTGACATTTAGTTAATGATATTGCTCATATTTTTAGTCTGACTTCTTCCTATGTGGCTTGAAGTTCCAATTCCTGTTTTGTGATTATAGGCTGAAAAGAACATTTGTTGCTGTCCCCTGCAGTTCTCACCTGTGCCAGCAGGGGCTGCTATTGCGCAGCACATATAAAAAGAGCAGCACAATGCTTATAGTGAATATCCCTTTCTATTCATACATGTACTGCAATGTCTGCCCTGTAAAGCATGAGCAACCATGAGAAGTCCAGAAAGCACAAAGA
The DNA here is from genome assembly GCF_051991255.1 of Vanacampus margaritifer. Classification (NCBI taxonomy): domain Eukaryota; kingdom Metazoa; phylum Chordata; class Actinopteri; order Syngnathiformes; family Syngnathidae; genus Vanacampus; species Vanacampus margaritifer. The sequence continues at coordinate 12,243,329 of NC_135445.1, forward strand.
GATGGTCACGTTGCTACGGCAACAGCTTCATCACGATGATTCACTCGTTCTGACCCTGGACCAACCAGAGTACGCTGAGCAGGAAAACAAACACATGGCAGACCAAGAAGAAGGAGAGAAGGAGGAAGAAGGAGAAGAGGAAGATCAACCAAGACAGAAGTGGGTCCTTGTGAGAAACACGAGCGCCACACTTGCTTTGTTTTTACATTTTAAGAATGTTGTCCTGTGTTATAAAACACTCAGACTGTCCAAGAAGCAGAAGAAGAAGAAAAGACAGCAGAAAGCAGCCAATGTGAGTTACCCCCAAACACACCAAGGACATTTTGTGACATTCTTTTTTTCTTTTATCCAATTTCAAACCATTTTTGAATAAATATGGGTCCAATTTGACAAGACGGTAGGATTGCTGATCCGCATTCGTATTGACATTTGCCACCAAATGACCAATTCAACTCGAATGGGTTATTCAATGTTCTTGTGCTGAAAAACATAATATAGTCCAAGAAAGGAAAAATCCACTTCAATCAAAATGGTAAATGGAGTGCACTTATAAAGCACTTTATCTTGATCACATATTTACAATATTCATTTATCTCATTTAAACATATCAGAGTGTAGCCTACACCAGCGTGTAAACTAATGAAACTGAAAACTGGGGGGGGGGGGAATTGTCAATGAAATAAAAAAATATATATACAAAAATGAAAACTAACAAACTACATTATACATTTATAAAACTACAATTATAGCAAAACATTGTCTTTATTTTTTGTCTTTGTCAGCCTTCAGGGTTAATTTTAAATGTATTTATGTTGGTATTGCTGTACGTTGGTACGGAAGAAGATCAAACAGTCATTTGAGAATTGTACATTTAAAAAAAAAAATGACTGAAACTAATAAAAACCAAACAAACAAAGCACTTAAAAAAATCGAACAAACCTGCTCAAAATACATATTAAAACGAACTGATAAAAAAAAAAAGAAATGAATCATAAAAGATAAGAAAAGCAAAACTAACCAGGATCCTGCGTTGCACCCTGGCCAACGGTGAACACCTTATATTGCTACTAGCCTCATCCTAGCTAGCGCTAAGCTAGTTAGTCTCTCAGGTTCGCCGTCCAAGTTCGCAAATTCCCTTTCATTTGTTGCTAGGACACGTTAGCCGGCCAAATATTCCCATAACTACTACCGGGCATCCACTCGAATGAACCACATATGTAACTTTCACGCCTATGGAAGATGACAATTTGTTGTAGTTAGGACAAATAAGTGAGGATATCTGAAGGGTACATTATCTTTGTGTGGTTCCTACTTCCTGTTCACAGCCTGTAATGCAGAGCACTCCAGCTGAGGAGCATGAAGAAGTGGAGGAACAGACGTCAACCCCACACACTAAGGAGTTTTCGGAAGATTACGCTGGAAATCTCCCTGAAGAAGTTCTGGCACATGTTCCCGAGGAGTCCTCGAACCCTGAGGAAGCCGAGGAGCAGGACCATCTACCTCCCGAAGAACCTAAGAGGTGAGTGTTTTTGTTTGCTCCTTTCCGCCTTTACATAATAGTTCCGATTTGAACCATTTTTCCATGTTGGCCAGCTCCGTGAAGACCAAAGCCAAAAAGGCAGGCGGAAAAGACAAACCAAAGAATGTCAAGGCACATACAGAAGGAGAGCAGCTTCCTGAGGTTGGTACAGAAATGTAGTCATGTGATGTAGTTTCACTCCAGTCCTGTAGGTGGTAGTGATGCAGTTATAAGTCGCATGTGAACTTCAGCTGCCTCTGGGATTTTTTTCCCCCTCTCAGAAGCCGGTGAAGCTGCGCTGTGTGACATGTAATGGCGAGTTCCCCACTAGGAACAAGCTCTTCGACCACCTTAAGTCCAGCGGCCACGCCTCTGCGTTCTCCTCCAATCCCACGCCGACGGCCTCCAACATCCGCAGCAAGAAAGACAAACGAAAGAACAGATGACATCACTTTCGGTGGACTCAAAGAGAACTGGACTGCGCTATTGAGACCTGAAGAAGCTTTCCCGGGACTTGCCAGGTCCTTTTGTGCAAAGTGGCAACTTTGGTGGACATCATGTACAGCATGCCATGCATGACGGTTCACTTCTTTTTGTCATCTCTGACTGACTGTCAAAAATAAATACAAATAAAGTAATGTAAATATATATATATATATATTTTTTTTACAAACTAGTCATAACAAAAATGTGTACAAAATAATTATAAAAATATGAAAACACAACATTTTTTTTTTTAGATAATATAAAATGGAAAATCTATAGGATTAAAAAGGTTTACAATTTACATAAAAACACATACTCAAGTGACAAAATATTCTATAAAATACTTTCTTTTTTTTTTAATATGTACAACACATTTTAATTAAAAATGGCCTACAAAACAAAATTAAATGTTTGTAAAACAATCCCAAAATTAAAAAATAATCCAATTAAATTAATTTCTCAAATGTAAACATAAATGCAAATCATTTAACAGATATAATGTAGGAAAATATATTAATCACAATGAATACAGTATTTATTTTTATTCAAAGTACCATAAATAAAGTAAAAGGTTTTGGGTTAGGGTGTGCGAGGCTGAGAAGTTCCGACTAGATATAGTCGGACTCACCTCCACACACGGCTTGGGTTCTGGTACCAATCCTCTCGAGAGGGGCTCGACCCTCTTCCACTCTGGAGTTGCCCACGGTGAGAGGCGCAGAGCAGGTGTGGGCATACTCATTGCCCCCCAGCTAGCCGCCTGTACGTTGGGGTTTACCCCGGTGAATGAGAGGGTAGCCTCCCTCCGCCTTCGGGTGGGGGGACGGGTCATGACTGTTGTTTGTGCTTATGCACCGAACAGCAGCTCAGAGTACCCACCCTTTCTGGAGTCCTTGGAGGGTGTGCTGGAGAGCGCACCCCCTGGGGACTCCCTCGTTCTACTGGGGGACTTCAACGCTCACGTGGGTAATGACAGTGAGACCTGGAGGGGCGTGATTGGGAGGAATGGCCCCCTCGATCGAAACCCGAGTGGTGTTTTGTTATTGGACTTCTGTGCTCGCCACGGACTGTCCATAACGAACACCATGTTCAAGCACAAGAGTGTCCATATGTGCACCTGGCACCAGGACACCCTAGGCCGTAGTTCGATGATCGACTTTGTAGTCGTGTCATCGAACTTGCGGCCGTATGTGTTGGACACTCGGGTTAAGAGAGGGGCGGAGCTGTCAACTGATCACCACCTGGTGGTGTGTTGGCTCCGATGGCGGGGTAAGATGCCGGTCCGACCAGGCAGGCCCAAACGTACTGTGAGGGTCTGCTGGGAACGTCTGGCAGAATCCCCTGTTAGAAAGAGTTTCAACGCCCATCTCCGGCAGAGCTTCTCCATTGTCCCGGGGGAGGCGGGGGACATTGAGTCCGAGTGAACCATGTTCCGCGCTTCAATTGTTGAGGCGGCCAATCGGAGCTGTGGCCGTAAGGTGGTTGGTGCCTGTCGTGGCGGCAATCCTCGAACCCGCTGGTGTCCACCAGCGGTAAGGGATGCCGTCAAGCTGAAGAAGGAGTCCTATCGGGCCTTTTTGGCCTGTGGGACTCCGGAGGCTGCTGACGGGTACCGGCTGGCCAAGCGGAATGCGGCTTTGGCGGTCGCTGAGGCAAAAACTCAGGCATGGGAGGAGTTCGGTGAGGCCATGGAAAACGACTTCCGGACGGCTTCGAGGAAATTCTGGTCCACCATCCGGCGTCTCAGGAGAGGAAAGCAGTGCACCGTTAACACTGTGTATAGTGGAGACGGAGTGCTGTTGACCTCGACTCGGGACGTCGTGAACCGGTGGGGAGAGTACTTCGAAGACCTCCTCAATTCCACCAACACGCCTTCCTTTGAGGAAGCAGGGTCTGGGGACTCTGAGGTGGGCTCCCCTATCTCTGGGGTCGAAGTCGCCGAGGTGGTTGGAAAGCTTCTCGGTGGCAGGGCCTCGGGGGTGGATGAGATCCGCCCGGAGTTCCTGAAGGCTCTGGATGTTGTGGGGCTGTCGTGGTTGACACGTCTCTGCAGCATCGCGTGGACATCGGGGACGGTGCCTCTGGATTGGCAGACCGGGGTGGTGGTTCCCCTTTTTAAGAAGGGGGACCGGAGGGTGTGTTCCAACTTTAGAGGGATCACACTCCTCAGCCTCCCAGGTAAGGTCTATTCAGGGGTGCTGGAGAGGAGGGTCCGTCGGGAGGTCGAATCTCGGATCCAGGAGGAGCAGTGTGGTTTTCGTCCCGGCCGTGGAACAGTGGACCAGCTCTACACCCTCAGCAGGGTCCTCGAGGGTGCGTGGGAATTCGCCCAACCAGTCCACATGTGCTTTGTGGACTTGGAGAAGGCGTTTGACCGTGTCCCTCGGGGAGTTCTGTGGGGGGTGCTTCGGGAGTATGGGTTACCGAGCCCCCTGATACGGGCTATTCGGTCCCTGTACGACCGATGTCAGAGTCTGGTCCGCATTGCCGGCAGTAAGTCGAATTTGTTTCCGGTGAGGGTTGGACTCCGCCAAGGTTGCCCTTTGTCACCGATTCTGTTCATAACTTTTATGGACAGAATTTGTAGGCGTAGCCGAGGCGTTGAGGGGGTCCGGTTTGGTGGCCTCAGCATTGCATCTCTGCTTTTTGCAGATGATGTGGTGCTGTTGGCTTCTTCAAGCCGTGACCTCCAGCTCTCACTGGAGCGGTTCGCAGCCGAGTGTGAAGCGGTTGGGATGAGGATCAGCACCTCCAAATCCGAGACCATGGTCCTCAGTCGGAAAAGGGTGGAGTGCCCTCTCCGGGTCGGGGAGGAGGTCCTGCCCCAAGTGGAGGAGTTCAAGTATCTTGGGGTCTTGTTCACGAGTGAGGGTAGGTTAGAGCGGGAGATCGACAGGCGGATCGGTGCAGCGTCTGCAATGATGAGGACGCTGTATCGGTCCGTTGTGGTGAAGAAGGAGCTGAGCCGAAAGGCAAAGCTCTCGATTTACCGGTCGATCTACGTTCCTACCCTCACCTATGGTCATGAGCTGTGGGTCGTGACCGAAAGAACAAGATCCCGGATACAAGCGGCCGAAATGAGTTTCCTCCGCAGGGCAGCCGGGCTCTCCCTTAGAGATAGGGTGAGAAGCTCGGTCATCCGAGAGGGACTCAGCGTCGAGTCGCTGCTCCTTCACGTTGAGAGGAACCAGTTGAGGTGGCTCGGGCATCTGGTTCGGATGCCTCCTGGACGCCTCCCTGGGGAGGTGTTCCGGGCATGTCCTACCGGCAGGAGGCCCCGGGGACGACCCAGGACACGCTGGAGAGACTATGTCTCTCGGCTGTCCTGGGAACGCCTTGGGGTCCCGTCGGATGAGCTGGCTGAAGTGGCTGGGGAGAGGGAAGTCTGGGCTTCCCTGCTAAAGCTGCTGCCCCCGCGACCCGACCCCGGATAAGCGGAAGAAGACGGACGGACGGACGGATGCTGGGATAGGCTCCAGCACCCCCTCGACCCTTTTGAGGAATAAGTGGTTAGGAAAATGAATGAATAAATGGATGGATGTTTAATACGAAATGGGTCTGTTTGAAAATTAAAAAAAAAAATCAACAATTTGTTCCATAGTCCACTTTGACTGTGTTACATCCCACATCATTTTCCTTCATGAGACATGGCTCTGGGTTCTTATGGGAATGTCACAGCACTGCTGTTTGTTAGGTATGACAATCACAGGGAGGCTCTGCTAAAAGGCGGCCTGAGCGGCGACTACGAGGACGACAGCATCGACCTACTTCAGTTCTTTACTGTCACCTGTTACTCAGGCTACGGTGATGATGACAAGGTTGGTGCTGCCAAACGGGAAAAATAACTGGCTTCGTGAAAACATGACAGCTGATAAAATGTGGTTTTCTTCTCCCCATTAGGGCTTCTACGCAATCTACAGGAATCTCTTTGAGTCTATTGTTAAGGAGGAGATGGAGCAGGGTGAAGTGGAAGATGACGATGATGAGGAGTTTCCACCCTTTGGGGATTCTAAGAGCGATTACGATACAGTAAGTACCGGTACCTCATGTAGTGTATGCAATTGGAGGCCTGGTGAGGCGGGTTTTGTCAGCCAATGAGCATGTATTATAATTTTTTGATGATGCAATTTTGTGCCAAATTAAATGGAAATTCCTCTTCACTTTGTCTGGCATCTAAATGTACATGTTTCATGTAAAGGTAGAAAATTAACCAAGTTTTATACATGCATTGTCATAGTATTAGTACTGTTTTTGTTTTGTTTTTGTTTGATTTGAGGGGGGGAGATTGAAATTGGACAAGCGCTACAGAAAACACATGGATGGAAAATAAGAAATGTGTTACTACAGATTTTTATTGTCTTTATTTTTATTTAAATGTTAGCATTATTTTTCTATTGAAAATAAGAAAATATCTGCAATTTTGGTCCCCAAAAAGTTATGCTGATTTATTTTCCAAATTTTGAGATTTTGTTTATTCTTTTTTTTGTGTGTGAAAAAAAGTTAGATATATTTGCAAAAAAAGGACAATTAATTTCCAAATATGATGATTTAAAAATAACTACATATGTTTGTTGTATGTTTCATCTAAAAAAAACTAGTAATTGTTGGAATAAAAAATAAAAACATTTGCAATATATGTCCAATAAAATTAAAATAACTCTCCAGTTATGCTAACTTTAATTTAAAATGATTAATTTTCTTTGCATCTGAATTTTTCAACTGTAGATTTTTTTTTTAACTAAATTTTCTCATAAATGTTTATTTAACCCAGATTGTCCTTGTTTTATGATAAGAATTGTGAAAGAAATATCCTCACTTGAAAACAAATCTCTATACTTGGTGATGAATTTTCTTTTTATTTGACATATGTCGCAAATATCTATAGATTAATTTGTACTTTGCATTGTATTGATTCGTGTATCTATTCAATTGTCTATAATTCCTGGTGACGTGTAAATTCTGGTATTCCCGTGTCGCAGGTGGTCCACATCTTCTACGGTTACTGGCAGAGCTTCTGCACGCGTAAGAACTTTGCGTGGAAGGAGGAGTACGACACACGGCAGGCATCCAACCGCTGGGAGAAGCGTGCCATGGAGAAGGAGAACAAGAAGACCCGGGACAAGGCGCGCAAGGAGCGCAACGAGCTGGTGCGGCAGCTGGTGGCCTTCATGCGCAAGCGCGACCGCCGCGTTCAGGCGCACCGCAAGGAGGTGGAGGAGCGCAACGCAGAGAAGAGCAGGAAGGCACAGGAGATCAGGCGCAAGCAGCGGCTCAGTCAGGCCAAGTAAATATTACTCATTGCAGCACGGGGGGGTTTAGTGCGTATGCCTCACAGTCTAGACTTCTGTTGACCAGTTTAGGTTGACAAGTAACGAGGATGAGCACTGTACAGAAAATTGATGTGACGTGTTCCAAGGCTGGCGGAGGAGTACAAGGAGCAGAAATGGGCGGCCATGTCGGAGCTGGAGAAGGAGCTGCAGCAAATGGAGGCTCAGTACGGGGAGGAGTTTGGAGACGCATCCGAAAGTGAAGACGAAGAGCAAGAAAATAATCTAATTCAATTAATTTCTCAAATGTAAACATAAATGCAAATCATTTAACAGATATAATGTAGGAAAATATATTAATCACAATGAATACAGTATTTATTTTTATTCAAAGTACCGTAAATAAAGTAAAAGGTTTTGGGTTAGGGTTGGGGTAAATAAATACCTTCATTTTTGGGGGGATGAGTAGTAAACCATGTTAACAACTGCACAGAGAAATTGTTAGACTTTCCAACAAATCCCCTCTAAAAGGTTAAATGATTAAACTTACATCAATAGCATAAATGGTCTAGATAAGAAAAGCGCTTTTAAAACATTTAATTACGGCACTTGTGAGTACGAAGAAGGGAAAAAAGAGTGTGGGTTTAAAAAAATAATTTGAGCACTTTAAGAGCGAAATGCACAAACTGACACTTTGCCAGCAAATCTGTAAATGCTTGAGGGAAAACGCACACATTCATGCGGTTCAGTTCAACTACCTTAAATATAACAAGGACATTTTGGGAATGTGGCAGGCAGCTCTCAGAGAAAAGCCGAGATTCAAACCCAGAACCTCTGGACTGCAAGGCACATTTCAACTAAACAGGTTGTACCAGTTTTCCATTTAGATGTTGCATAGCCGGTTTTTCTTGTGTCTTGCATCTTACTTACTTGCTACATGTGCTTCGTGCGCTTGTTTCCAGGTAACTAAAGACATTTGTCAGTACATGAAAAGACCACATGTGCTCGGCTGCCATTCAAGGCAGCTTGAGTGCAGTGAATTTCCAAAAATAGCCTTTTCAACAAAAAAAAACAAAAAAATCTTCTTGGCTTTTTGACTCATGTGTTCAACACAGCCTCCTTTTTTTCAACACTAGGGCTCAGTAGTAAAGTGGCTGTCTACCATCTGTGAGGTTGTGGGTTCGATCCTCCCAGTGGACATGGCAACAGCTGAGTGTGTGAATGGGTAAATGTGAGGCTTTGTGAAACGCTATATAAAAGCAATCCATTTACTTTTTCAACTCGGCAAAACACTTTTCTTTGTATGAGATGGAATCCCAAGTGTTTGTTGTATAAGCACATTCCTGGAAACAAACTATTTACACTAGGGGTCTCAAGTCACGGCCCCACCCGGGACCATTTGCGGCATGATATTTTGCGACCCCCTGCTTGACATTAGTTTAATGTTAGTGTGGCACACAGATTTTTTTTTGCTGTTGCCCTGTTTTTTTGTTTTTTTATTAATCACTAATTGGCAACCATAGCTCAGGCACATCACATCTCTTGCTGTTGTGTTTAAAAGTGATTTAAGTAACACAAAATACCCTTCACATAGTATGCCCAATTGACTTTTCTATGACACTTAAACACAAGTTTTTATGAATCTTTAACCATTTACAGAAATGCTGAGGTGTCAAACACAAGTATCCTAATCATTTTCCAACACTCGGATTCCTACACAGAACATATTAGCAAAAAGAAAATAACTTTATAGCTATATTTTTTCGGTTGGGGGGTGTTCCACCTCGTCTTCCAATTAGCCGATTTATGAAGGACTTTCAAGTGACTTGTTTTCTGCCGTCACAAACAAGAACGTGACGAGCAGCCAATAAGGAGACGACACAATTTTCATGCCTTCACAGGTCTGAGTGTATGTAAATAAGGTGGTGGCAGATGAGAATAGCGGTTAACCTTACTAGCTTTGGGTTATTCCAATGAATGCTAGCTAGTCTTGAAGTATTCTATAACTCTAGTGTGACAGATTACACAGCACAAACATGTAGTGTCCTCTTTTTATTGCATTTACATTTAGCTACAAATTAGAATTCCATCATGTGCACATGTCTGGCAAGATTTGTAGTGAGGTAGGTTTCATCTTTTGTAATAGCTAATGGCCCGGTTTCACAGGCAAGATTTATATCAAGTCAGGACTAGTCCTAAATCAGATTACTAAAACTGGGTCATTTAAATGGCTTGCATGAGCGTAGTTTAAATTTGTCTTAGATGGTCCTAGAGTAATCTGAAACGAGAATGGCTGGCCTCTGTAGTTAATGTTGTTGTTCATCTAGATATTCTAAGTAATCTACACTCCCAAACTATCTGTGCTCTTTTTCACTAGCAATACTAAGAAGAAATTAAACCTGCCTCATTTCAGAATTAATTTAATCTTCAATTTAATCCAAGAGTAGCTCTAATCCGCACTCTTGCAATTGTCTTTGCTTAAACCAGAACAGATGAAATATTCTATGACTATTTTAAGATACATCTGTGCAAGTGACTTAAAAGTTAGGCCAGCTCAAACAGCATATTAGTTTGGGACTAGTTTTAAGCCTTTTCTGTGAAACCGGGCCAATGTGTTTTAGCTTCCTAACAATTGCAGTTTATAAAATTCTAGTCACGGTTATGCAAAAACAGATCGCGAAAAGCGGACAATGTTCATTGCACTTTATCCTTGGCTGGGCTCATCTTCTCTCCATGAAGCGTTGGATGGACTTGTTAAAAACAGACAGGAAGAAAGCTGCGTCCGCCATCGTGATGCACATTGGTGGTTTGATGCGGAAGGTCTGAGGTAGGCAAAAAATAATCACACACCGCTACGGCATCACACCACGCTGCGTTACTGCGACTTTGGCTCACTTTGAAGCGTATTTTGAATTAGCACATCTCAATGATGGAAATAAAAAAAACTTAACTGGCCAACGGAACTCTGTTGCTGTCTAAAACAGCAGCACCCACTGAGCAGATAAACTGTCTCTAGACTGGAGTTTGCATGTTACTACTAGTGCTACTAAAGAGGATTTTGGACAGCACAGTTTGGCCCACAAAGCATTTACATTATCAAGAGTTCTGTAATAATTTTTCCCTAAAATTGGTTAATTATTGATTTTTTAGGTTTAAAAAAATAGTTAATCTAATTGAATAATTTGTTTATATATCTATAGCTTAAAAATAGTTTAAAAAATTACTGTACATTTAAATTACATTAATTTATTAAATAGAATGTAATTCACCATAAAATAATTAACTGCAGATAAAATTTAAAATCTTTAACACTAATTATTTTATTAATTATTTTATTAATAAAATAAACCAGTTTAAATATTAATTATAATCAAATTCATTAAAATAATGTGTTGATTTTTAAATACGTTTTATACATTTATTTTAATTTAGTTATTCATTGACTAATAATTTCCCCCTAAAATTGGTTAATTATTGATTTTTAGGTTTAAAAAAATAGTTCATCTAATTGAATAATTTGTTTATATATATATATATATATATATATATATATATTTTTTTTTCTTCTTAAAAATAGTTTTAAAAATTACTGTACATTTAAATTCCATTAATTTATTAAATTGAATGTAATTCATCATAAAATAATTAACTGCAGATAAAATTTAAAATCTTTAGCACTAATTATTTTATTAATTATTTTATTTAAAAATAAACAAGTTTAAATATTAATTATAATCAAATTCATTAAAATAATGTATTGATTTTTAGATAAGTTTTATTCATTTCTTTTAATTTAATTATTCATTGACTAAGTTTAAAAAAAAGCTAAAATATGGAATTGTATAACTACATTTATGCAACTTGCATTTACTTTTTCTTTTAAAAAACATAATGAATGAGCCATAATAGAATTTATTGGAAATTAAATTTAAAACGCTCAATAGTAATTATTTTATTATATAAATAATTTTACACATTAATTATAATCTGATTTATTAAAAATGCTCAAAACACTTTTTAAAATTAAAATATATCTTTTTGCAAACATATTTAACAACTACCAGTATTCATTTGATTAAATAATTATTAAATACAATTACATACGCACATAAAAAAAATATATACATACACTTTTTAACTAACTTCTTTTTTTTTTTTTAAGTAGCCTTTTCTACGAATTACGTGGCCCAAACAACTCTAGTGCAGACTAAACTCAAATCCAACATGCAAGCATTTACAGTACCTGTCCATAAAGTCCTCCCTTTCCGATGAGAATGCCCATGTCCTTAATGTCCTCAAAGATGGTGGCAATGTCCTGAGGGGGCAGCGGCGCTCTGCTGGACTGAGGACATTTGACAGGAGAGTAAGACTTACAATCATTTCTTTAAAATATTTATTTCTCTTTACAATAGATATTCCCCACTTCATAAACACCACCAACCGAAATATACGTTAAATGTCTTTTGCAAACCAAAATAATACAAAATGCTTCTAAAAAGAAAAATAACACAAACACAAAGTTTGTCAAATTAAACATCTTCGTATACACATGAACAGTTCTATTTGATCCCTGTTGCTAGACTGCCAGGTGGTGCCTAACAGCACAGAATGCCCCTTCACACACGTGCAGTCCGAGAATACAAACAAACGTTATTAGTGATCAGGGAGACCATCTTTTAGAACCTTTTCGCGTGAGTGTTGTTGTAAACACACTTGGTGGGAGCCATGGTAACACGTGACGTACAATAATCACAGCCCTCATGGGAACGCCCCCTGGATGGCAAAAGAGCCACTTGCCTGTAATTTGTAACCATTGAATATCATACAGCGTGAAGTCCTTTATCTAATCGATTATCTTTTAAAATGGTCAAATCTTGCTGTGAGGTCGGTTGTACAAACAGACAAAGGAGTAAACCAAATGTTGCTTTTTATCTCATATCTACTAATGAAGATAAAAGACGTCGATTGATAGCAGCAATCAACAGAAAGGACTGGCAGCCCACAAAGTATTCACGGATTTGCAGCGATCTTTTTTTTTTTTGCGAGGTCAGTAGATAAATGTTCAAACATTTTACTTGTAAACAAAGATTGTAACAGAGGTGTCGAATTGCGTGTTTGACATTAACGAGCCAGATAGTTAGCATCCACTCCAACTATAACTACAATAATGGGGGATTTCGTCTTTGTGCTTGGAGTTTTCCCACTCAGTCATTTTCATGAAATTACTGCATAGCTTGCCACTACGATAGTCATTTGTTCCATGCTAGTAAAAATAGTAACTAACATAACATCATCACAGCGTTTCAGTCTAGAATGGACTGTGTCAAAATAAGTCAGTTAGCATGATCAACGTTTTACCTTTGCATTACGAGGTATATTGTCCCCCAGCAATCTCGTCCCAGAGACTCAGCCAGCGACTAGCTTTTGAATCAGCCCCGGTGTAAGGAGAAGAGACGGCACTGACTTGGCAATAATAACTTTTAAATTTGTAAAATAACAGTCGCTAAGTCGCTCCGGTCACGTCCACTTCCATTCATTCCTTCCGCCGTCCGTAATAGGGCAGTCACGTGATCACATGACGGCGGTGCAAATGGTCAATACCCTTTAAACTTTAAATTTAATTTAAATTTAAAGTTTAAAGGCACTTAGCAGCTGCCTGTTAAAATGAGTGCTTCTGCTAAAGAATTACATATAATGGGGAAAAACATGAATAGGAGAAGTCTAGTAAGGTGTATTTTTTTCTCAGAATACTTTCAATTTAAGTAACTTTGCCAGACTAATTAAAAAATATAGCAAAGTAACATCCTCAACAATATTAACTGTCCTGTCTTTTTTTTTTTTAGGGCTCGGATACCACTTTAAAAGGCACAAAAGTGTGCAAGCGAAAACGACATTGCTGTTACCTTGTCCCGAACCATTTCCACGCCGATCTGCAAGCCTTTGCCACGGACATCCCCGATGATGTCATACTTGTCTCTGAATTTGGCAAGTTCCGTCATAATGTAGGTGCCCACCTCCAGACTGTTCTTCTGCGTTCCTTCTTCTTTCATGGTCTGACGAGCAAACGGTCATGTACATGTTAAGCGTGTTAATTGTATAATATATATATAATCGCATGAAAAGTGGAAAGAAATGTTAAACTAATAGAAATATGGCTGTATCTTTTAGTCATTCATACAGTAATTCATAAAATTGAGCTAATGTTAAAAAATGTCCTGTACTGTAAAAAGAAAAAAAAGAGTGTGATATTGATTTGTGTTGAGGTAATTTTTCTGCCACTTAGATGGCATAATAAATTCAGTCATGCAAAATTTGGAATATTTCACGGGAAGTTGCAACATTCAAATCAGACCAGGTAAGGCCAAAATTAAGTTCACTCATTTATTTATTATATGATATTTATATATAACTATCACAGTTGTGTTTTGTTCATTCTTATTTTTATTTAGTTAGTTTGTTTGTTAAACTGGTGTAATGTGCTTAGTGTCAACATGCTATTAGCATAAATGCTATGCAGATACATTTCATGTATTTGCTAACTATATGCTAACAAGTCAGTTCTGTTACTCAAATAAGGTAGTTCAATATCCATATTACTGATTTGGAATTTGAGCTTGTGATTTACAACAAGCAAATAGCGCCAATTCAGTCGAATGGCCGTTTTACTGTTACGAGGGATTCGAAGATGGAATTTTTACGTCAATGACGGATGAGGCGATGGAACAAGCCAGTGGGTTTCCTCCAAAGGTGTTGAAGTGAACGCCCTGTGCGAACGTGTCTGCGATCTCTGCAAGCAAGTCCAAATGACAACAGTTACACAAGGAAACAATCATAGAACGTCATTTCTGTAGAAATTTGGTGCAAGTGCTCAAGAGCTGACACTGAACTGAAATGCTGTAGAAGTTATTCAAATGTAGAGAATGGGGAATGTAGAAGAAGGCGTCATGTTGTGCTTATATGACATAAATTGATAAAATGCTAACGTGCTATGGTAACATAGCAAGGTAGCAATGCGTGTTTAAAAAACAACCAAGTGGGCTGATTTTGGCTTGAATTCAGGTGCAATTTTTAGTAAGAAGTGGTCAAATGCTAATGAGCTGCTAGCTAGCAGCTAACAGTTGGTTGTGTAGCAAAATAGCAGCCTGGCATAAACCGTATTGTACAGTCGCTGTACATAAAGTGCTAATATCCATAACCAGCTGGATTTTTTTTTAAGTTGGAATTGTTTGAATAGGGTGAATATTGTAAAATGACTACATTAATAATGACATTTTTGCCTTGGAAAATGTGGTATACATCTTGTCGAACTTCTGATTTAAACCAGCAGCAAAAGTCTCCATTTTAACTTCCTGGGCAGCGTCCAGATCCATCTCACCCCGTGTTGTAACCACCGCTCCCATCGGGAAGCCGTTCCCGATGCCCTTGGCCATGGTCACTATATCAGGAAGGACGTCGTGACCTTGGAATCCCCAGAAGTGGCTCCCTGTTCGGCCAAATCCCGTCTGTACCTATGAACACATTATTGGTACACTTTATTTCAATCAACGCCACAAAGTGCGATTAAAGTTTTCCGTAGTAAGACCATTAGGGTTGAGACTTGTTTGTTGGGCATGACTTAGCGGAATTTTCCTTATCTTTCCAGATAAAGAATCTGAAACGGATCGGTCAATGCAAATATTTACTGGCCCCTTGTCGATCAGCAACAACACTTTCGGGCCTGGATGGACAACTAGTGGCCCGGCAAGTTTTGAAAATAAAAATGTATACTTTTAATGAACAGTTTTAAGTTTTTTACACCACTCTTAAAACCAACTCCAACCCCAAAGATTTCTCCACCAAAGAGCATATTTTGTCCTTATTTAAAATGGCCTTTTTGTCATACATCAAAAATGTGTACGTTGGGGCACTCTTAAGTTGAGGTGGCAAAGTATTTTCAAACCTCATCAGCAATGCAGAGGCCGCCTCTCTTTCTCACAAGTTTGTACGCCTCCTTCAGGAAGTTTTTGGGGTACTGCACCGCTCCACCGACACCCTGCAGAAACAAACCGCAGTCAGCGCTTTAGTTAAGTCGTGCATTTAAATACGTTTTCATCCGGTCCTCGAGAGCCACAATCCAGCCTGTTTTCCATTTTTCCCTCCTGCAGCGCAGCTGAATCTAATGATCAGCTAATCAGCAAGCTTTGCAGAAGCCTAATAACGATCCTGATCATGAACCAGGTGTGTTAGGGGAGAGAAACATGGAAAACAGGCTGGATTGTGGCTCTCGAGGACTGAACTTGGCCACCCCTGCTGAACGGATCATTTCTGTCTTGACTTCTTGAACCTGAGCTATCAAGTGCATGTCTAGCCTGTTCCTGTTCAAGGTACATGTCTGTCTGATATCCTATTCCTGTCTAAGCGGTACAGCTGTTTGTGGCTGTTTGACTTCCTGTTCCTGTCTAGGGGCATGTAGCTGTTTGACTTCCAGAAGATTTATGATCAAGCTATGTCAAGTAACTTGTTATTTGATGATACGTAAGTGCCTTGTTTGCTTGTGTTTAATTGTAAAAATATATATGTATATATTTTTTTAACTGTCTGGCTTCCTGTTCCTGTCTAGTGCCACAGCTCTCTGACTTCCTGTTCCTGTCTAGGGGCACAGATTTCTGACTTTCTAAAATGCCAGGCTGTTTCTTTTCTTTTATGTTTTTTGTTTCTCTTCTTTTTTCTGTAACACAGATTTGTCTCCCAGTGAGAGTTTGTGTATTGTTTTTGTGTGAAAAATAAATAAATGAATAAATAAATAAATAAACATTTTTGACTTCTTGTTCCTGTGTAGGGGCACCACTGTCTGACTTCCTGTTCCTGTCTGAGGACATGTAGCTGTTTGTTTGTTTGTTTGTTTGGTTTTTTTTTTTTTTTTGGGGGGGGGGGGGGACTTCCTGTTCCTGTAGTTTAAATGTTAAAAAAAAATGTTGAATGAAAATGTGTCATGATTTTTTAAATAGTATTAAAATTGAATTGAATTTCAAGTATGACATGCATTTCAATTTTCAATGCTACAATATATCTGTTTTCTAATAAATAAAAAAACCCGTAAAAAAAAGGTATCACGCCAATAATACAAACTTTTTTCTACTGTATGTCATCAATAACACCAAGCTGAGATCCCGTTTCCTTTAAATGTGTTTAACTGTTTCGTATATGTTGACCTTACAGCGTATCAAATTGATTTATAGTAGGGGTGTGAATTGCCTAGCACCTGGCGATTCAATTCGTATCACGATTCATAGGTCACAATTCGATTCGATTAATCCCGATGCGAATCTATAAATTGATTATTGCGATTTTTTTTTTTTACTCAAATTTAGAAAATACAAATCAGTAAACTTGTACATGTACACTGTAAGGTTTGTATGAAAATGTATGTATCTGAAAATTCAAGCTTATAACTGAGCCACTGCATTTAACAAATATTGTTGTCTGTTTCATGTTTAAACAGCACTGAAATAAAAATATTAAGGCTTAATGTTTCATTAATATAACATTCTTCCATGCTTAATGTGTGAATCCTAACTCTAAGTAAGACGTTTTGTTGAATACTGTATAACCATAAAATAATGTATGTTTAAAAATCTATTTCAACGCATATCGAATCGATTCGAGAATTGCGCGTTGTAATATCGCGATATATTGCCGCATCGTTTTTTTCTAACACCCCTAATTTATAGCATAGCATATATAGCATAGCATCGCGGTCCTTTGAAAAACCCTTATGTCAATTATTTATTTATTTAACATTTGTAAAAAATAAAAATAAAAAATATTTGAAATTGAATGCAGACATCCCAAAAACAAAAACAAAAAGCACAATGTTACTTGCCCTCTCTTTTTCTTTCTTTTATCTGTATGTCATTTGACCCCGATGGGGAAAAGTTGAAAAGAATAAAAGAATCCAAGTAATGAATTTCATCTCTGATTTTACATCAGCTGTGGTGTTTTAAAATGAATCACAAAATGTCTTTGTGTGTGTTTTGGGAGCAACACCTGAATTGGTTCAGCGAAGAAAGCAGCAATTCGACTGGGGACGCTGGTTTGAAACGTCTCTTCCAGTTGTTCAATGTAGTTTTCATTTGCCATGCAGTAACCTGCGGAATACAACCAAGACTTACAGATTGTACTCTTCCTGAAAATGGGGTAAATGATTGACAGTAGGAGACCTTGAGCGTCTCTTGTGTTGTCCATTTGCAGTTAAAAAAAAAAGAGGAATGGGGCAAACCACTAAAAATCGACCTTGAAATATGTTACTCAGGATACATGCTTGATTTAAGGCAGTACTGTATATTGCTCATTTAAGCTTGAATTGACACGAGTGTGGTGTGCGCGTTATGTCTACCTTGGGCACAGTTACATTCTCTGGTTGTCTGCACAGGAGAATCCCTGCAGTGGCTTCCCCCCCAGAGACCTCTGAACACATCAGGACACATGGTCTGTTTGGTTTTTAGGGCAGAAAGCAAATCAGAAGAGTCCACAACGTGCATCGTACACACTTATATGTGAGCACAAAGAGGGAAAAGCAAACAAAGTCACCTTTACACATATTTTGAGTATTATAGCAATTTGGTAAAGACAAATGCTAAGAATAGTGTGTTAGTATAAATCATAGAATCACAACCAAAAAAATGGGATGAATAGAGATGCAATTTTTCAAAGATAAAATCGAAATGTTAATTAAGTTCTAAATTTAGTACAAAAAGAGCTGTCAATCATGCAACTTTGTTCACATATGCTTACTAATCGATCCACCCGACCTTACATTTTTTTTTAAAAATGTTTTTAATGTGTTCTCATATCCTTTCAAATCAACTCTCTTAACCTTTGATTTTATTCACTTAACCTTAGAAATGTATTTTTTTAAGCTTACAATTTTACGAATGAACTCATGTGATTTTTTTCCATAGTCTTACAAATACATTGTCATAAATGTATTATTTTATTTATTCATTTTTGTAAAGCATAATGGCTTAATTAAAAAAAAAAGTATATTTTTAGCGCTATGACTTTATTCACAACTCTACTCTTTTCACAGTGTGACTTCACCAGTAACACTTCTACGTGATCCTAGTGACCTTTGACTTTTCTCTAACGACTTTAGTTGCATCATATTATGACTATAGTCCTTAAAAAAAAAAAGAATATATATTTGTAACATCAGAAATATTTTTCTAGTAAATATACCACCTTATTCTTAAAATATCGTGACTTTTTGTAAAAAATTATGACCACATTCAATTAAATCATTTCATTCTGTAACCTTACTTTTTCTCTCATAACTATTTTCTAAAAAAACAACAACAACATGACTTTATTGTTATAAATTCCTTCTTTGTTCTAAAAAAAATAATACAGCTATATTTCAGAATATTATGACTTGTAATATTACTATTATTATTCATTTATTTAAATTCTATGAGTCTTAGCATTAATTGTCAAAAAGTCACGGCAAAAAAAAAAAATTCACATTGTGACGCTGAAAGGAAGTTCGTCATACGTACGTTTGTGCAGCCTAAGCCGATGGCGATGGGGTACTTGTAAGCCATTTGTGAAGTCAGACCCATGGCCTGCGGGCTACCTCCGTGGTATGATCCTCTGCAAGAAGACAAAAGGCAATGTTCTGTGCGCCTTAAATGCTATGTCCTTAACTCATTCACTGCCATTGACGGCTATAGACGTCAAAAATTCATTTGAACTATTTCTATTAGTTTAACATTTTTTCCACTTTTGCTAACATGAGTGTGAAATTCTAGAATTGTTTTTGTGTACATTTAGAACAGATATAAAATTTATGATTAATCGTTAGTTAACTAGTGAAGTCATGTGATTAGTTACAATTAAAAAATGTACTCGCCTAAGGGACGTCAGACGATTAAAATTTGTAATCGTAATTAATCGCATGACTTTAATAGTTAATCACAAATTTTATATCTGTTATAAATGTACAATAAAAAAAATCCTAGGTTTTCATAAAAAATTAATGAAATGAAAAAATGTTAAATTAATAGAAATAGTTTACATGAATTTTTTGACGTCTATAGTCGTCAATGGCAGTGAATGAGATAAAAATAATTATTATTGTGCATGAATATTATCCATGAAAATAAACATTAGCAATTCAAGTCAAATGAAAAATCCTAAAAACTTTGTCATGCGTGAACTATTGTTACAGACCATTTCATTAGGTTCATATGTACAGTACATTCTGATAAGACAATAAGAACCAATAAGAGGGCAGATACCTGAAAGTGATGATGTCAAAGTTGCCCGTGTACAGTCGGGCCATGCACATGGCTAGCTCATTGGATTCCGAGCCGCTATTGGTCAGGTAGATTACCTGGATGGGGAAACACAGCTCGTTACCTCCGCCAAGCACAAAGGCAGAGATAATTGTCGTTAGATAGTAAGTTACAGTAGTTAGCTGGTTTTAGCGTGAATGTCTCAAAACTAGACTGGCTGATTCAAAAGTAAAAAAAATAATAGTAAAAGTACTACTTTAACTCATTCACTGCCATTGACGGCTATAGACGTCAAAAATTCATTTGAACTGTTTCTATTAGTTTAATTTTTTTTTCCACTTTTGTTAACAAGAGTATGAAAACCTAGATTTTTTTCATTGTACATTTAGAACAGATATAAAATTTGTGATTAATCATGCGTTAACTAGTGAAGTCATTCGATTAATTACAATTAAAACTTTTAATTGCCTGACGCCCCTAATTTTTAATAGTCTTTCTTCTTCTTTTTTTAAATGAAGGACTACATAAATCAGTCACAGTTGATATGCTGAAATCAGAGGATTTGGACAGTTTTACATTTTAAAAAAAATGGCTTCAAATGATTACTTGATTATTATTATTATAATATATATATATATATTTTTTTTATTATTTTTTTTTTTAAAGATTATTAAAAAATTAGGGGTGTCAGGCCATTAAAATGACTTCACAAGTTAACTCACAATTAATCGCAAATTTTATATCAGTTTTTTTCCTAGGTTTTCATACTCTTGTTAACAAAAGTGGAAAAAAAAAAGTTAAACTAATAGTTAAAATGGATTTTTGACGTCTATAGCCGTCAATGGCAGTGAATGAGTTCATCTTTTTTTTCTCGTTAATTTACACAACATTTTTGCACCATTGCCACCTCTTGTAAATCAACGTACGCGCATTTCTCATAACTCTACCACTTTAATTTCGTTCAATTACAACTATGTTCTCACAACTTTATGACTTCATCCCATAAACCTCACAACATAAGTTTTTCTTGTTAACTGTTTTTTTTCTTAAGAAAAATACGGTGCAAAGGTGTTTTTTCATTGCTACAATCGGCAGTGACCCTCAATGAAATGATTTAGATGGGCATGTTCATTTTTATTTACCCTTAGCGGAGGTCTGTACTCAAATGAAAGCATTTCTAGTTGTTAGTCTGATTCTACAATCCTTAAAAAAAAAAAATAATAATAATAATAATAAAGTATTGGCAGTACCTTGAGGGGATCAGGCAAGTTGGACGCTAGTTTTTCACAATACTCGTGAACCGAAGGATAAACGTAGATGTTGGTGGTGTGTACCAGCCTCCTCAGCTGCTGCTCTGCGGCCGCCGTCACTTTTCTGCGCAAGTGGATTCCATTCAAAACACAACAAGAGTGCGGAAAGAATAAAACAGCCGCTTACGGGTGGCAGTGGCCCACGCTGACGGTGGCCACGCCGGCAAAGAGATCAAGATAACGCCTCCCGTCCACGTCCCACAGCCACTGCATGTGACCCTGATGGATGTAAAGCGGCTTCTTATAGTAGGTCACCTTCATGATCATCGGATGGCAGTTTGTCCGGCGGATTTCCATCAGACGCTCTTTGGACATCCCCTGAGCGGACAAGACCCATCGCATATCATTTATTGTGGCAATATTTTCTATATAGAAACAACACATTTCTATTTTTTATTATTATTATTATTTTTATTTTTTTATTTTTTTTTAAATTCATTTATTTATATTATTTGTTCTAATTTATTTCTAATATGCAGGCTGACTGTTTTGTGCTGGTTGTCACCTTGTATTTCTCTGGTGTGAAGCTGCAGGGGGGCATCTCCAACAGGTCTGCAGGAGCGGATTTCAAGGTGGATTTCTGACACAACGGCCCTACGGACGAATGGAGGTCAATGACGTCGTTCATTGAAAATACGATGGATCGTAGGAGCGCCCCCAAAAAAGTGATACCATTTGGAGTTCAACCAAAATTCTCTGGAGAAAGTATAATGATACAACTTTCAAGTATTTCTACGTCCCTAACCGAAACTGAATAACTTTTCAACCAGTCGACATAATATAAAACAGATTATCCATTTTTGTTCTCAATTTGAAACGGTTTCTAGTAAGGATAGACGATATTCAGCATTTTAACGAATATCGGCATCGGCCATTTTGAAAAATCATATGGCCGATAATAGATCCATTTAAAAAAAATAAAGTGCTAACTTCAGGGAACTAATTAAAAATATATATATATACATTTTCAGAGATGCTGCTGTTTTGGTTTGAAATTAAAACTAAGATAAGTACAAATTTTATTCTTCAGATATTTTGGAATACTTCATTTACTGTAGAAAACAATTGTTTGAGTTTTTATTTAACTTTTGAAAACATGCTACTGCCCCTTTTTGTTAGATTTTTAAAACAAAGATGTCTATTGACTAAGATTTTTTTTAACTCCAATATTTTTCAACCTTTAAAAGTTGTTCAATAAACATATGCTTTAAAATAAAACAAAAATTAAGAGCCTTTTTCAAAATCTATTTTTTTCTAATTTAAATTAAATATTTGTATTTATTATTATTTTTTTCAATTCAAATTGAAATTGAAAAAAAATCCCTTTGAATGAAAATTATTATCAGCTCCAAATATCGGTTATCGGCGTCCTTGACTACTAATAATCGGTATTGGTATCGGCCCTGAAAAAAACATATCGGTCTATCTCTAGTTTCTAGGAGTTTTAGCATGTCTGTGACATGCTTTCAAAATACCTCCAGAATCAAGGCACTGCTCAACAACAACAACAAAATTCTTGCATAGATGATGAAAACCGATTGAGGGTAATTTTGGGGTGCTGAATCCAAATCTGAGCTATCGCTATTATTTTGCAATCTGTATGTACCATATTGATGAATTACACAAAATTTGCCCAATCACTCACGAGTTTAACATCACATAAGCATGCACAAAAGCAGCTTCAAAGCAGTTTTTAAACCATTAGCAAAAATTTAAACAAGACGAGGTAATATCCGTGATGGTTGCCAAACAAGTGCGCAAGACTGTTGCTTTTGTTTCAATGCTTGATAAGAGAACGAACCACCAAATTACAAAAATAGCTGTTTTCAGACAAAGTAGTAAGGTTTGTTCCAGTGAGCGCGAAATTTATAGTTTTCTTCTCAGAAGTAGGACGCAGGATGAGTATTAAAGTGCACTACTTGCACAGCCACCTGAGTGAGTTTCCCAAGAACTATAGCGACATGAATGCCGCCGAGCAGGGCCAACGTTTCCAAAAGGACATCAAAGCAATGGAAGAATGTTACCAAGGTCGAGGGAACTGCAACATGATGGCAGATTACTGCTGGAATTTGATGAGATTTGTCCCTTATGCAGTTCACAAGAGATCAGCTACAAAAATAATAATAATAATAATACAATTCTGACTTCTTAACACGATGGCTACTTTGTGCCAAGATTTTTTTAGGATTTATATGTATATGACACTGTAAATTGTTTTAAAGTAACAGTGTAACCTTTTTGTGTGTTGTTTGCATATTCGACAAGACTAAGAGGAAAAAAATCGATTTTTAGTGGTGTCTTACTTGATAAGCATAATGCTCCAGATTGGATTTTTTTCAATACTGTAAATTTCACATATGATCTTTTGACCCGCACCATAAGTATTTTTATTTCATTTTTAAATCATACACGTTTGTGTGTTTAAAGTTGCAGTGTTCCTTAAATCCACAACTCTGCTGATTTTAATCCACGTGTTGATTTAACACAATTTTCGAGACATGATTCCAGTTTGAACCAGGCAAAGTTTCCACATTACACAACACGATACAAAGTTGTTAGACAAAAACAACATCAAACAAACAAGACAAGAGAACATTCATGTCTTTTAATTTTCTGCCAATATGACCAACAGTATGCAAAGGTTAACCTGAAGTTACAGAGTAGCTATAGTTAGTTGAGAACTTGGTAGGTTTAATGGCATATATTTCGCAACTGTTTGTGAATTTGGCAAACCGCGCCCGAAGTCTTTTACGAGCCTCAAGCACACCTGTCAAATTTGGTGACAGGAAGCTCTATTTTGGTAAGATAAGGAGAGGGAGCGGGAGAGAAAAAAGATCTCGGCGGCCATAGTTGCCATGGTAACTCACCTCCTGCTGTATGGAATTTAACCAGGGCGCTCAATGGCGCGTAGCGACGTGAAGCTAACTTGTGCATCTTTTTTTTTTACGTCTTCTTTAAGATCAACACGTTTTTGCGGAATGTCACATGAATCCGCTCTGAACAAAGTCTGACACTTCACTTCCACTTACAAGTTAATCAAGTTCTTTTTAGGGGGTGCGGTTTTGAACAGCCCGTGGCCATTGACCCCCGGCAAGTGCCACGCCTCGGCCAATCAGGCCACGAAACGTCATCAGCATGCCCAGAAGGTGGGAAATCTTATTGACCAATAAATATCCACTAATAAATTGTTGTTTTTTTGTTCTAGTTAATCAACATCAACATATTCACCTCCAGCAAACCTTCCTTCCTAATGTCCTTTATTTATATAGATAAAGGAATATCTTATACTCTCAGCATTTCATTCATTTCAGGGAGATAGCGGTTTATTTGTCCACGTAGTCATTGCAAATCAGTCAGGATGTGTTGCATTAAGTCATGTTGAATAACTAAATTTAAGTAGGCTATAATAGTAGATAAATATGTATTCATGACTTGGAAGCCCAGGTCTAATTGGCGTTCTAGCGCACTTTTACGGGCCAGAGGTCGAAAACCTCAGATTTCCCACTTTCATGGAACGCCACACACAAGTCCGCACATTTCAGAGAGAGTTATTTAAAGATGCTATCATAAAAATAATTTATGATCACGATGCTTCGAGTGGCGGAGTGGTAGAAATGCCATTCAGTTGAGAACAATTGTAAGGTAGTTGAGGGATGTGTCCATGTATTTTGAAAATGTCATCTCAGTTTCAAACCTATGTAGAAAAACTGTAATATGGAGAGGACAAGAAAATACTAATAACATTTTTACAAATCTTTTAAAATATATTTATTTGAAAACATTTGTGGAAAATAGTGGTTTATCAGCATATTTTCAAGATTTTTTTTTTTAATGATGCTGTATAAACCTGCTTGTTGTATTCTTTACAATAAGGCTATTTAAAACCAACAAAATGTTACTTGTTGTGTACATTTCTTATTATTAGAGTAAATCCTCCAAAAATAGAGTGTGTTCCTTTTCAGATTCACATACAGTACACTCACCACTCTAGATAACAAAAATCTTCAGGTGAAACTTTGGTACCACTTTGTTCCAAGCCGAAAATACCCATAGAGAAATTACTTTATTAAAGAAGTAGTAAGCTTCTGTACAAAAATAACTTAGCAATGAAAAAAACACAGCAACACATCCACTTTTCTTTGGACACATAATTTTACATTCAGGGAGTCCTCGGTTTACGAAGGTGCTGCATTCCTATTGTGGCGGCGTAAAGCAAATTTGTGTGCTTAGTTGTTCTATGGTTATGTTTTTTCATCTCACTCACTCACTCACACACACATACACACACACACACACACACACACACAATCCCAAGAAAAAGCTTTGGCGGTTCCACTGTACATAATGGCTCATGAACAAGCTGTCACACAACCTTAAAAATGATTCAGTCTGAAAAACAGAGATGGATTCTAAAGAGAAACACCTTGAGTGTAGATTCCACAATATATTTTCTATGCAACAGATGAGCATCAGAGGCATCAACCTGAGGTGGGTCATGTGATGTCCTTAACGAGTTAATTGAACCAGGGAGACATTGATGACTGATTAATCTATTAGTTGATCATGATCGTGAAGATTTCTGTGAGTTTGTGGAGATGATTAATCATATTCTGGAGCAATTGCGGCAAAACTGAGTGCAGTAGTTGGCTGCAACCTGCAGGGGCGCTGTTGTTCACTTTGAACTAGTATAGTCTGAATAAGAAAATGACAGGAGTCTTATTAACTCATTCACTGCCATTGACGACATCACGATTAATCCAAATTTTTTATATCTGTTCTAAATGTACAATTTTTTTCTCTCTAGGTTTTCATACTTTTGTTAACAAAAGTGGGGGAAAAAATGTTAAACGAATAGAAATAGTTCAAATTAATTTTTGACGTTTATAGCCGTCAATGGCAGTGAATGAATTTAAAAAAATATTGTTAAAAATTTGCGGCGTCAGGCGATTAGTTATTAATCGTAATTAATTGCATGACATCACTAGTTAACTCATGATTATTCACAAATTTCATATCTGTTCTAAATGTACAATAAAATTAATTCCAAGTTTTCAGACTCTTGTTAACAAAAGTGGGAAAAAATGTTAAACTAATAGAAATAGTTTAAATGAATTTTTGACGTTTATAGCCGTCAATGGCAGCGAACGAGTTAAAGTCTTGTTTTTTTTGTGGGGGAAAAAAACGTATTTTTACATGAATGGATTCCTTTTTTTTAGTAAAAAGTCAATTTTACATGTAAGTCGTCTTCTTGTGAAAGAGTTATGTTACACAAATATTTTTTTGTGCATGAAAAAGTCTGTCCGCGTTCATGGAAAAAGGAGCTCAGAACATTCAATCCCATCCCGGTGAAGATGACAAAAATAACAATTACTAGATGAAGTTAGTTGAATGGCCATCCATAAAAAAGGATGCTCAGTACGTTGCCATTGGGAAAACGGCGGCTGTGTCGATGTAACCGCTCATTGGCGCGGTGGAGTGCATACAGGTGGCGCTCTTCTGGCTCGTATCACATGACCGGCCCTCGCGCCCGTCCGCCGTTCCCGCCGGCAATTTCTGGAGCAGCAGCAGCGTGTCGTCGCTGCCCACCCGCTTCACCTGGCTGTAGTCTCGCTCGTGGAAGGTGGGCGGCGGGGGGCAGCCGTCCCTGCCGCTCCACGGCTGGAGGAGGACCACGTCGTCCTCCACGACCGTCTGCACGCCCACGTACTCGACGGACCAGCGAGCGGGCGACTGTTTGTGACCGGGGGCGGAGATATTGACGTCGCTGCGGGCTTTGATCTGCTTGCACACCTGCCCTTCCGAGGGCCGCAGAAGATGAGAAGGGCCGGTGAACACGGAAGGCCACGTTCTACCTCCCGCGTCTACTCGAGCAACCTCCCAGTCTTCCGGTTCGGCTTCCCCCGTGCTGTCTTCATGCTCTTTGGGCCGGCCGCACTTTTCCATCAGCAGGGTGCGACTGTCGCAGCTACCTCGGCCCGAGTCGCTGTCGGAAGTCGAACTCTCCGACTTGAAGCCGCCGTCGGCGCTATCGAGGTCCTTGCTCGCCTCCAACATGGCCTCCAGCTCTTCTGGGATGTGCACCTCCAGGTACTCCACCAGCAGGTCGTCTCTGTTGGAGGACGACGACATCGGGGGGAATTCCGACATCGCCAGCGCACTGAAGATGTCCTCGGACTTGCCTTTCTGCATGGGAAGAACCATTTCTCGGTTATGAAAAAGTGGTGCTTGAAAGACACACTGCCCAAGTACAGTTCAGTTCAATACAACTGAATTCACTGCCATTGACGGCTATAGACGTCAAAAATTTATTTGAACAATTTCTATCAGTTACTTATTTTTTTCCACTTTTGTTAACAAGAGTGTGAAAACCTAGGATTTTTTTTATTGTACATTTAGAACAGATATAAAATTTGTGAATTAACTATTGAAGTCATGCGATTAATTAAGACGTCTGACGCGCTAAAAAATAAGAAAAAAGATTATTAAAAATTAGGGACGTCAGGCAATTATATATTTTTTATCATAATTAATCGCATGATTTCACTAGTTAACTCGCGATTAGTCACAAATTTTATATCTGTTCTAAATGTACAATAAAAAAAATATAGGTTTGCATACTCTTGTTAACAAAAGTGGAAAAATATGTGAAACTAATAGAAATAGTTAAAATGAATTTTTGACATCTATAGCCCTCAATGGCAGTGAATGAGTTAACTTTTGTGTACAATTTTTCCATATTTTATGCACAGTGTTAATGTTCAATCTGTGCATAATGTTCCAATAACTTGGAATAGCATTACAGTATTTATATGACAACCAGGACCTATTACGCTACTTTTTTCTAATGTTGGCCATTATAGTGGCGCTTGGAGAACATTTTTAGGTGGTACTTTGTATAAAAGGCTTGTAAACATCTGGCTTATAAATGTCACTTCAATGTTCTTACTCGGTCACAAGATACCAGAAGCTTGCACCAAAGCAACACAATGGTGCCTTGAGATATGAGTTTCATTTGCGTGACTACACTCATATCGCAAATGATCTTTCCCCATTTTAATGAATGCAAATGTAATTCATCTGTTCCTTTAAAATAAAGTTTTTTAATAAGAAAAACAGCACTGCAATATTGAACATTATAAAAAATATATAACAACAACATGATTAAATTGAATGTTAAAAAAATATACAGTTTTTGCACCATGAATAATTTATTGTGATGGTGTGGCTACTTCATGTGTAATGTACACACAGATAATAAAGAATATATATGCCTGTAAGTATTGTTGGTTAGCTAGTTATAACGAGGGCTGTCAGTCAACCTTGACCGCAAATTAACCACACATTTTAAATGTCCAATAAAATATATTTTTCAAGTTATTAATTCTCTTGTTAAATAACATAAAAGTAGACAAATATGTTCATCGTGTATTTCATTGATACACTAATTTCATAATAATTCATAAAGTTATATAAGTTAAAAAGATATACTATACAAGTTCAATGAGTGTAAAACATTGAGTCTTCGATTTCTGTTGAGCTAATTTTTCTGCCACTAGGCGGCATTAGCGTTTCATGTTGGATGTTGACGACCGAAACGGTACATTTTCATTTCAAATCAAGGGCAAAATTAATTAGAACATGAAGCAACTTGATGACTCCTGCCCATTCTATTCATTGTAAATTACAACTAGAGCCAAGTCACGACAAATGTAAATTCTATTGTTGCTCAGCTATGTTATAGTCACGCCTTCGTACAACAATGTTTGCCTTCATTTTGTTCCATTTGGATGCACATTGTCGTTAGCGACTGAGCTTTCCTAGCAGACTACGTGATTGTGTGCATTTATGTTGTTGTTCTTTTTTTCAGAATGAAAGGATAAAGCAAAACCGTACATTTCTTCTAAGTAAAAGGCAGCGGCACTCAGTGGGAAGATGAAGTGGTCGGA
Source organism: Vanacampus margaritifer (assembly GCF_051991255.1). NCBI lineage: Eukaryota > Metazoa > Chordata > Actinopteri > Syngnathiformes > Syngnathidae > Vanacampus > Vanacampus margaritifer. Next base: position 12,272,126 of record NC_135445.1, read on the forward strand.
CCCAGCAATTTTCCATCTTTCATCAAAAAGCCATAACAACAGTGCGTAGATGTAAAGCCCCTCGAACATTATAGGCAGAAGGCAATTTTCAAGCTTCATTCCATGCCGACATGGAATGAGGGAGAAAATCGACAGTGCAATTTTATTGTGTTAGGGCACTAACAGTATGTGTACCATCGATTTAAGTCCCCCCCCCCGACAGGGTTGGAGGGGTGGGGGTCATCTAACTCTCTCACTCTGATTTACAGATTTTGTAGGATCTCGACATGTAATATGTATGTTGCGGTTATTACCTTTAGAAGCTGCTGATCAAATCCTTTTATTTTGGGACCAGGGACCGGTGGTAGGAGGCAGTGTTTCAAGCTTCTCGGATGAAAATAACAAGAGAAACAACAGAATTACAAACAAAAGATCTTATACAAAAGCTGCAAAGTCAATAAACGAGAGGCGACACACTTCACTCTATTGTCAACACTTCTTTCTTTTCTTTTACCTGCGACTATTCATGTGCAGCAGCCATGTGATGATGAGGAAGATCAAGGCACAAACAGCGGTGATGACGATCCACGCTGATTTTTCCCGATGGAAATCTGAAGGTATATTTCAAAACAAATCATCACAAACACAAAACGACCTCTTGTCTCTTACTCAATTGTTGTCTTTGTTGCAGTCAACACTATATTGTACATTGAATCCAGGTTACAGAACAAAAACCTTTATGATTGCTACAATGGTTATTTGTGTGTGTGATGTCTTACAGTCAGGAAACCGGATTTGAGACGTGGAGCTCCATTCGCTCCAGAAGCCGTGGTCGGGTTTGCAGCGCACCTGAACGAGGTTCAAGCCGCCGGAACGCAGGCTGAAAATGTTGAAAAGCTTCTGCTGGCCAGCCACGTGAGTCTGAACACACACAACACAGCTTTTTAAAATGGTATTGGAAAATATTGTAACGGATATATAATGCAGATGGACCTCTGCGAAGACTGAAGAAGAACTATTAATGCATTCACTGCCATTGACGGCTTTAGACGTCAAAAATTCATTTGAACTATTTCTGTTAGTTTAACATTTTTTCCACTTTTAACAAGAGTATGAAAACCTAGGAAAAAAAAGTTATTGTACATTTAGAACAGATATAAAATTTGTGATTAATCGTGAGTTAACTATTGAAGTAATGTGATTAATTACAATAAAAAAATGTAATCGACTGATGACCTAATTTCCAATAATTTTTTCTTTTCTTTTTTTAAATAATATTATTTTCAAAAACCTAATTTCTAATAATCTTTTTCTTTTCTTTTTTAAAATGATCTTTTTTTCAAAAAACAAAAGATGATTAAAATTAGGGCATCAGGCGATTAATTTTTTTAATTGTAATTAATCGCATGACTCATGATTAATCACAAATTTTATATCTGGTCTAAATGTACAATATTTGTTTTCTTACTCTTGTTAACAAAAGTGGAAAAAAAATGTTAAACTAATAGAAATAGTTCAAATGAATTTTTGACGTCTATAGCCGTCAATGGCAGTGAATGAGTTAAGAAAATTTAGTTCATTGTGTATGATAGTTATGTTAGAAGTCACTTCCTGGTTCACAATGGAAGATGTAATGAAACTGTTGGTCAGATGTTATGTTTTACTCTGTTTGATCATTTCTCTCCAAAACCTCTTTCTATCTAAATCCATATCCAATAAATATCCATGCCAATACAAATGTTAACAGAGGGGGGACTCGATTGCAGATTCTCAGTGTAGTAACACGTTGTGCCACAAAAGCTCTACTGGATACAGATATAAGGTTAATAAGAGCAAGAAAATGTGGCGGAGAAGGTCACCAATACGCATAGGCTGATACCAGATTTTGACGATAGGATAACTATGAGCAAAAATATTAAAATATTAAATTAAAATTATAGCTCTAAAATGACATTTTGGGTGGGAATATTTAGATAAACATAGCACAGGTTGTTTTTTTCCCATTCAACCCAATCTTTTTTATTTTTAAACAAAAATATTAAATATTTAGAGTTTAAGTTAAGTTTCAATACATAAATAAATAAAGAAGTCTTAACATTCTTCTTTTGCTTTACTTTTTTTTTATATTAAGTCTTAGTGTTAATATTCATATTGTCCTTAGGGCTGATAAGTACCCGCTGGCACATTTTTAAAAAAACAAAAATTTTTTTAGGGCAATGCACATTAATCAAAGCATAAAGGCAATCGTGTTCGCAGTGTCTTGGCCTTGCTCCCTCCTCCTCCTCCGACCATAACTACTCTCCGAGAAGGAGAAAAAGATTAATTGGAGGCAATTCACTTCAAGGAGGCAATTAGTTACTCAACTATGCAAGCAGTCAATCATAAAAGAAGAGCTCATTACTAGAGAAAGCCAGCATTAGCGGAAATTAAAATCTTGACTATTTAAAACATGCCTAGTCCCCAATTAAGCTGCAGTCATAGTTTTTTTTTGAGAATGTTGTTTGTACAGTGCAGTGAAAAAGTATTTACCCTCTTATCAAATTCCCATTTTTTTGCTTAGTTTCCCCACTTTAATATTTGAGATAATCCAATGGTAAATATCTGACAAAATTAATCCAACTAAAGATAGGATTGCAATTTTTAAAGGGTGATTTTATTTATGAAGGAAACAAAGCTTTTCTTTTTTTTTTACTAGTAAAGTGCTTGCTCCAATTGGGGCATCATGCTGCCGTGGCCACCTCAGAGTGCACCACCGTTCCACCGACAATTTTCCATATCGCTAAATGGACAACGAGTCAATAATAGCATATTATTTGTATATTGAATATTAATGATAAATTTAACTGATTTACATGCAAGGGATTTAACCCTATAAAGCCAAATGTACCATATTAAATACAAGACATTTTAAGCCCTCAAGATAAAGGTGTCACCTTATGTGACAAAATTGGAGATTATCTGCCATTTTGTATTTTGAAGCATATTGGCATTTGTCTTTTGAAAACATTGAAGGCAGGTAAGAAATCAAATTAACCCTATAAAGCCAAGCATATCATATTAAATACATGAGATTTTGAGCCATGTATTTCATGAGTATAATATTTTTTCCCCACCATTAAAACCCTGACGTATATGATCTGACCCATGCATTGCACGGATAATCCATTAGAGGGCAGTAATCACCCTCTGATGGCTTTTCCAGCAACCTTGCAAGATCGCCCCAATTGAGAAAGGAGCTTATTAATAGTGGGAAATGTTCTTTTTGATTTTTGTAAATACTTAATACTTAATATTTTTGGATTTTTAAATTTTGTTTGGGGGGAATGTTTGATATGTCTGTTTATTATTACCGGCATATTTTTGACAGTTAGAAATGTACGAATTCAAAGCATTGTGACCGGATGTATCAAATATGATACAAATCAGTGGAAGTTGATTTTCACGAGAAAAAAAAAAGTTTGTTCAAACGGACCAATAAATACACTATTTAGAAAGAATCAGAATTTTCTCTCATATATTTCATGCTTTAGGCTTTATAGGATTAAGACCAGCTGAAATAGCTTGAAAAATTGTATTATGTTTTTTTCCCCCAAACCAAATTATCTTGCAAACCCTACAAAAGGGGACATTTAAGTTATTTGATAAATGTGGAAAAAAATAGGCGTTAATGAGTTTTTCTTTAACATGTGCCAAACTGACACTAAGTTTAGCGGAAATTCATTTTGCAATTTTTGTGTAAACCCCGCTAACGTTAAAACCAAAACAAAACCTCCCACATTTGTGCTTTTGCACTACTAGAGATCTCAGATAAAGGCGCATTCAACACAAAGCGGGGATTTTATAAAGTGTCCTAATCCGAGGGAGCAGCTGGCACACGGACTGAGGCGTGTGAGCTCAGGTTTCATCCATTGGCCGCTGCCTTGGAGACTTCCGTCGGAGCGGGTTACTCCACGTCGACGAAGGCCACAGGTAGCAATAACCAGGACAAAAGGTTACCTGTACGTACCTCCCACTCGTTTTCCCCCTCCGACCGGATGCGAAGCTCGTAGATGAGTGTGATCCAGCCGGAGCGAGTGTCGGCCTTGCGGGGCGGCGCCCACGTCACTCGCAGGAAGGGCCAGCCTTTGTCCTCCATGATGCTCAGTGACACGTTCTCAGGAGGGTTGGGTTGGACTGCAGAGGAAGACAACATCAAAAAATGCATCATATTTATCAGGGCCATTTTTTTCAGACTGATGCCAAATACTCAATTCTTGAGTAGTAACCGATACCAATAGCAAGTCCTGATACCACTAGTCCTTTTGATACATAAAATTTTCCCCAAAACACAATGACAGATAGTTTTAAAGAAAGACTTTAAAATTGATTTCAAAAATTTATTTGAACTATTTCTATTAATTACCATTTTTATTAACAAGAGTATGAAAACCTAGATTTTTTTATTGTACATTTAGAACAGATATAAAATTTGTGATTTGTTAACTATTGCTAAAAAATTAATCGTCTGACGCCCCTAATTTTTAATAATCTTTTCTTTTCTTTTCTTTTTTATTAGGGGCATCAGGCAATTAATTTTTTTTTTAAATTGTAATTAATCACATAATTTCACTAGTTAACTCACGATTAATCACAAATTTTATATCTGTTCTAAATGTACAATATTTTTTTCTAAGTTTTCATACTCTTGTTAACAAAAGTGGAAAAAAATGTGAAACTAATAGAAATAGTTCAAATGATTTTTTTACGTCTATAGCCGTCAATGGCAGTGAATGAGTTAATAACTTCTTTTTTTGTGGTACTTTTTGTTTAAATTCACAAAAAGTAATGATCATAACCAACAATAATGAAACATTAAATAAAGTAATAACACAAAAATTAAAGTGTGAATGCTTAGTGGAGCGGAATGATTTTCACTTAGTCAATTAGGATTTATTTTCCCTCAATATTGCGATGTATTACGCAATTATTTTTTTCAGATAAATTAATCTGTTCTGTATTTTAAAAAAAATCTGATTTATTATATATAAATATTTTGGCCTTATAGGTTAGCCTTCCGCTAAAATAAAAGCAAAAGAACCATGATTTAATATCAAAGCTGTCCTTGGCATTAAGATGCCACAAGATGGCGCCAAAGTAATATTTTATTGCTTTGGCTTGTGCATAACATTTTGCTGGCTCATCTGATGGCAGTCCAAACTATAAAGCATCAAATTTTTCTAAAAATGTTGAACTTGGAGGTTCCATGAAGAAAACAAACATTTTACTACCAAGAGAAGACGAAGGCAGCCTCAAGGACAAGATGGCCGCACGTACAAACCCTCACCGATATAGACCACGTCGACATCCACGGGGTCGGAGAAGTTGCTGCCCAGTCGGTTGGTAGCCACCACGGTGATGTTGTAGTTGACCCAGATTGACGTGTTGTTCTTGTTAAAGAAGCACGAGTTCTCCCCTCCCGTGAAATAGTCGGGGCACTCGTACACAAAGTCAGAGCTGGAGGCAGGAGTGGGGGGGGGGGGAACCATTACTGAGCTTGGAAGGTAAATGATTAGTGATTACTGATTGTAAGGGGGTTTGTTTGTGTAAAACTGCAGTACATGAAAATGGACAAACAAGCACAGGGCAGCACAATTAACTAAATTAAAAGTGGAATACGATGTTCGGCGTTGAGTGGCTGAAGGAATACAGATGTGCAAATTGCCAAAGGCATTGTAAAGCACTAAGTGGTTGGTTAGGCTGTAAAGACGAATCCATTTGCACTGAATAAGAGCAGCATAATTGATCGAATAAATGAAAGTTACTCCATAATTCTCGTCAGTATCTTCAGGCATAAAGGAGACTTCCCATTAAATTAAACACATGACAAATTGCTAGTTACGCCCAAACAGAAAATCCTGCATTTCATTCGCCTGAGTCTTTCACACAGAACACAGCGAAGGCAGGATACTGGTTAATACGAACCTCACAATTAGACACGTTAGTTCCCAAGTGTGGTGTGATGCAGAAAATATTTGGGAGCGACAACTGCATCTCATGTTACGATTATGACGAAAAGTGCTACCATGAGAAAAAAATGGTGATATTTCAAGATAAATGTGTCACTTTTGTAACAAAATTAGTGATAGACCAATTATCTGCAATTTTGTATTTTGAAGCTTATTCATATTCAATCAAATTAACCCTAAAACGCCAAACGTAACATATCAAATACTACAAGACATTTTGAGCCAGATATTTCATGAGTATAAGATTTTTTTTTCCCATTAAAACCCTGACGTATATGATCCGACACATGCATTGCACAGATAATCCATTAGAGGGCAGTATCACTCAGCTGATGGCTTTTCCAGCAAACTTGCAATTCAGAATGGAGAAACATCTATACTTATTAATAGTGGGAAGTGTTCTTTCTGATTTTTGGAAATACTAATATGTTTGATATGTCTGTTTATTATTATAGTTTTGACAGTTATAAATGTATGAATTTAAAGCATTGTGGCCGGATGTATCAAATGTGACACAAATCAAATGTCATATGTGAAAGTTGATTTAAAAAAAAAAATTATGTTTTTTGTTGGTTCAAAAGTACAATAAATACTTTATTTACAAAGAATCGGAATTTTCACTAATATATTTCACGGTTCAGGCTTTATGGGGTTAAAACAGTGTTATTTTGGCGCTGCATCACAGCCAAAATGCTGGGAACTTCCTACAATTTTTGTTTGAACTTCAAACAAAGATAAGTGAAAGTTGAATATTCACATTTTGGAAAACTTTATTTACTCTAGAAAACTTTAGCGAGCTATTTATTTGTTGAAGAATTTATTCAACTTTCAAGGAGAGACTTGCTGCTGTGCCTGGGAGCTTCCTGTTATTTTTGTGGTTTCATTTAAAAATCATTTGTGATTTATGTCGTAAAGTAGTAGAAGTAATTTCTACGACTCCTTAACAAAAAAGGTTGTCACAACAAAACTTTTTTTGTTTATTATCTAAAAATAATCAAATTACAACAATATTAGTAATCAATTTTGCACATAAAAAATAATGAGAATAAATTACATTTTAATATTACAGGAAAAAAAACTTTAAAACTTTAAAAATTAAAATGTTTAATAATGCCGGAAAAAAATATTTATGTATTTAGTTATTACAATTAAGTTGGAAATTTGTATGTTGCAAAAACACCGTTCCTGGCCATGTATGGCCCACGGGTCGCAGGTTTCCCACCACTAGTGTGCAATGCAGTAATCATGACTGGAGGATGCTGACAAAGCACGATGAAATAGAAGACTAGAAAGAAGGGAAGCCCTGACCTTTCTTTGCCGTAGTAGAGCGCGTACGTGGTAGGCAGTCCTCCGTCGGAACCAGGCTGCCACCAGCAGGTGAAGGTCTCTTTTTCAGGAGAGCGACAACTGGTCAGTGTGGGCTTCCCTGGCGGACTCAGACCTGAGAGACAGACAGGAAGGAAGCTTTAGACCCATACTCTTGTGGCCGTTTTATGAAATTAGAAGAATAGAAAATGGACGTTAATTTGACACAATTTTAACGAAAAACGCTATATTGGGAAATGTAGGTCTTTTTTTTTTTAAATGGACTCAAGAGTTGAGTACTAATACTAGTATCGGTCTGAAAAAAAAAAGTGGCAAACCAGACAAGGCACTTTCTGAAAACAAGTAGAAGCAGGAAGCTTTGGCTTTGGAAATTGGCTTTGGACACAACCCGCCCAACACCCCCCCCCCGAGGGTGTACCTTTAGCGTGTGATGTGACAACCAGCAACAGCAGCCAGGTCAACTCCAGAACGTTCCTCATCGCGGCACCACACACCCTTCAGGGCTGCAGGAAGGACAGAAAACATCAACAATGGCGGTTAAGGGGGGTTTGTGCTAGTGCTGTGTGTTTTTTGCTAAATTGCTAAAATTTCCATGACAACTCTAACCCTAAACCTTTCTGTTCAAAACATGATGAGGAAACAAGTTGACATTTTACGAGAACGATGTCAGAGTGTTACAGAGGCAGGGAGTGTCTCGTAACTGCAAAAGTAAAGTCGTAACATTCCGAGGAAAATGAATTTAAACTATGAGAATAACGTCATAATTTTTGCGTATAAATATTCAGAGAAAAGGTTGCCATGTTATGTGAATTAAGATCTAATTTTGAGACAAAAACTCCTATGATAAGCCAAAAGTTGTCATATTTTGAGAATAAATATGTACTTTCTGCACAAAAAAACTCAATATTAGGAAAAAAATGCACTGGTAAGTGAGAATTTTTGCAGCGCAGTTCGAATATTATGAGAATTTGTGATGTTATGTGAATTAAGTAGAAATTTACCAACAAAAATGTTATTAGAACAAAGGTAGCCATTATATGAGAATAAGGTCATCATTTTTAGGGGAAATAAAGTCTTAATTTGCAATTTTAATATTGCAATATTATACATAATAACACATATTTTCACATAAACAAATTTCGAATTTTTGCAGAAAAAAAGTCTTAAAATTTAATATAAAAAATTACAATGAGAAAAATGTGCAAATTCCTGCATTTAAGAGTCCAGGTTTCCCCCCCTTAGAAAATTACAAAACTTTTTAATAGCACAAAAAAAAAAATGTGTGTGCAACTTTGTTCTTGTAAAGTCAGCCTTTTTTCTTGTTGAGTTGTGATTTTTTTTCCTATTATGTACTTAGTGTTAGGGACGCAGGTGTTTGTTTGTTTGTTTCATTCATACATTTTACGTAATTTCTGCACTATTTTTCACATAAAATTGTATTTTTTTTCTTGTGAAATTATGACTTTTGGGGGGGACAAATGTCTTTTTTAGTGGTAGCTTGCAGTTGGCAAACAAGTAGTAATGTACATTACTGCCACCTAGTGCCCATTTATCTGTAATGCAATGGGCTGTTTGGCATCATATTCGCAAATTCACATCATATTTTATTTTGGGTGTGTCCTATTATCTGTTATTCACTGAAAAGTGTACGTATTCATTTAACATTTTGGTGCTCAGACCAAAGCAGTAAAAGTATTGCTTTTTTGCCATCTGGAGGAATCTTGGTTCCTAGGAGCTATGTTTAAGTGAGGTGAAGAGCTTTATTTAGACAAAAGTTGTGCTTTGCCACATATGCAGGCAATTATAAACCTTTAACTCATTCACTGCCATTGACGGCTATAGACAGCAAAAATTCATTTTAACTATTTATATTAGATAAACTTTATTTTCTTCACTTTTGTTAACAAGAAAACCTAGAAACAAAATTATTGTTCATTTTAAACAGATATAAAATTTGTGCTTAATCGTGAGTTAACCATTGAAGTCATGCGATTAATTACAATAAAAAAAAGGAACCACCTGACGCGATTAAAAATATATATAATTAAAAATTAGAGACGTCAGGTGATTAATTTTTTTAAAATCGTAATTAACTGCAGGACTTCACTAGTTAACCCACGATTAATCACACATTTTATATCTGTTCTAAATGTACAAGAAAAAATGCATAGTTTTTTTTTTTTAAATATATTAAAAAATGTTGTTTTATTTTATTAAAAAATAATAATAATTCTGGAGAGCTCAGTATTGTTCAGTCTGTAATTTTATGTCATCATCATTGCTCTCTCTTTTAAATTGAATTTAAAAAATATATATATATTTTGCACGTGCGTGTGTGTGTGTGCGTGCGTGTGAGCGTGTATTCATTTGTTCACCTAAAACCTATTAAAAAATCCCATACCGTTCACCTAAACCGAACACTTCCAGCCAGAGTCGTGAGGCCGTCAGGAGACCCGAGGAAGGACCAAAGAAAAGAAAGGAAAGTGAAATCTAAAATTTATAGGTTCTTATATTCTTGTTAACAAAAGTGGAGAAAAATGTAATAGAAATAGATCAAATGAATTTTTTTTTTTACATCTATAGCCGTCAATGGCAGTGAATGAGTTAATGTCACTCAAACTCAATATATATCCGTCTGAGAAAGGACACTTTTATTCTCGTTCTCCCAAATCAACAGAGCGGATTAATCAAAGTGTTCATCATATATACAGTACCGTATTCCCCTCTTTGTGAGGGTTTACGCTAAGGATTAAACATGAAAATAAATACAATCCTCTCCATTTCTGTCTACCTCTACCAGCTGGCACATGCGGCAGAAGCGATTGCATAACCGGGCAGCGGCTCGCTCTTAGCATTGCTAGTACACAGCGTGACCTTTTTCATTACTGAACCCGCCTAGGACGGATGACCCGTAAGCTATCTCGCTAACTAGAAGAAGCACATCTGGCGACGTGCAGATGTTTTGTGAAACGTGTAGTAATCACGACGTTACCCTGCTAGTCTCATGACATTGTAGCTATTTAGTTAGCCTAGAGCGCCACTTTTTCAACGCTCTCCTTGGTGGTGCCTTGATACTGTCACCATGATCTGCTAATTGGCATTAAGGTCACGCCACTGGATTAGCTTCCTGCTGTATATAGCGGTGCTTACGTAACTGGAGGGCGGGCGTCCAATAAGCTGCTAAGAAGACAGGAGAGCGCCACGAAGCAGCGTCAACTGTGAAGCCCTTCAACGCTGGGCAGCGTGTTAAACGTAAAACCGCTACCAAAGTGGCCTGATTTTCAGGAAGATGTATGTCCGCCACTCGGCTTGACCTCATCCCTAATTGTACCGTTAAATATAAATTTGTACGTACTAGCTGGAAACTCTATCACCCCTTATCATAAATAAATAAATAAATACATGTAAATTTTAACACCTTTTTAAAAAAGTATGAACTAGTTAATTTTTGAAAAATTTAAATTCTGAACTATGAACTGAACAAGTTTATTTGAACATTTGTGAGCTGAACTTTGAACTAGTTCGCATAGAAAATAAACTTTCCCAACACTGTCTACACTTTTTTCAAGAGGTTGGGCCTCAATTTAGAGGAGGTAGCTAATTGGTCCATTTTCAAGACAGTAAACCAATCAGGATATAGAATGAAAGTTGCCCAACTCTATCCCTGTAACATAAATGTGGTGTGAATGAATCCACTTTCACACAGCCTGTAAAAGATGTAATTTTGACATATTTTATTCCCTTGGCATTGGCATTGGGTGGGAGGGCTCAAGGTTGAGGAACATATTATAAGGCTTGAGTCAGCATATTCTGCTATTCACCGCCGGTTGTCGCATTTTATACAACAGAAGTCAAGTAATATTCACAAAGAAACGAGACGATGTGGCACCCAAGGTGAGACTTTTTCAATTTTAACATTGCCTTTAATTTAATTCAGTATAATTTATTTAAGTATAAAATTGAACTTTTTTTTACTTTCATGTTTCATTACCATCAAACAAGTCATGTAAGTGACTTTTTGTTGCGACATCTAATTGGACAACCCAAAAGGAGCAACAACTTGACTTTCTTTGCTCTTCTTTTTTTCTTCCCTCTTTTTTCCATCCCTATTCTCTGAACAGTATTGGTTATGTTGACATGTTTTCGGTTCTCTGGAGTTACATTAAAAACAAGGCCCTCCAACCACACAGAGAGAAAAGGATAAAAATACCTTACATTAGCCACTGGCAATGAGGTGCATGAAAAGAAAAAGCTACAAAAATAACAAAAACTACACAATAATATGGTTTATGTGCCCCCATTAGTCTAAACATGGCATTCTGGTGAATATTGTGCTTGGATAATATGAATTAGACAGCAAAATCCGCCTGTTTTTTTAATTAATCTCAAGGGCGGCCATTTTGCCACTTGCTCTCGACTGATAATGACATCACGGTTGTTCAGAGCTCAGGCAACTACTAATCACGGCTCACCTGTTTTCTGTGGCTGATAAAAAGGGGGTGGAGTTTGCCTTTTAATTCATATTCCACCAACGCAATAATCAGAATACCATGCTTAGACTAGTGAACATATCATTGTAAAGAATATTTTTGGGTTGACTTCCCTATTACATTTTACATTTTAACCCTTTAACTAATAACAGAAATATAATAAACATTGGGGTTTTCTCTCTCTCTCTCTCTCTCTCTGACATTTCACTTTTTTCTACAACAAATAAGGTTGTCACTGTTGCTTTAATGTATTAGTTCAAATAAATAATTCATGCAAACAATTAATGTACATGTTCTTATTGCCCTTTAATATGTAACATTTAAGAAAAGGGGCAAGTCTTGCATTTACAAACTTGCACGTTTGGTTTAAGATTTGCACATTCACTTTAAAAGCAGATGGGTCCAAAATGGACTGACCCTGTACTTGGGTCGATTTGACCCAACTTAGGGTTAAGAAATTGGTCTTTCAATGTAAAACAACTCATAAATGGTCAGATATTTTACTTGGGTCACAAATTGGGTCATTTTGTATAAAACAACCCAGAAAGTTGGGTCAAATTAACCCATAAAGTGGATCAGTCCATTTTTGATCCACAATTGCATTATTTTTGACCCAACTGTTTTTAGAGTGTTTGAAAAAAAAAACACACAAACTGCATACTGGTGTAATTGAATGAGTGAAATCCTTTTTGTAACATCATTGCTCGTAAATATGCTGCAATGGACTTCCTTTAACTTGCGCAATGAAGGACTCGAGCAGTGACAATTATGACTCAAGTGCTTATATACACAGTTAAAAAGCAAGCATTTAGGTTATTTATGTCCTTCCTTCCTGTTTTTTTTCCCGACAATATGGTCACTTTGAGATGGATGTAGAATAGTGCATTGGCGAAGGCTTGGTATGAATAAACAGGTGAGGCTGCTGAATATTTTTTTTGTTTGTTTTTTAACAACAGCCTTGTAAAGCAGCAGCAACAATAGCCCCCACACAAAAGTGCAATCATTATCAGCCCATGAATCGCCATAAGAGCTGAATTATATTTCAATCTCAGATAAAGACAGTCACAGCAGTACTTTTTTGTGTTACATTTAGCCATTACCATTCCATGGAAATTCAAATCAATTGTAAAACAAACCAACAGCAAAGTCCACTTAAAAATGTATTTCTAATCATGTCAAGCATCTTCAAGTGGCAGCAGACTGCCGAGTCATATAAAAGACCAATTAGCCCCACCATTCAAAAGGACGGAAAATGCCGCCGTCGCTAGCTAGCAGGCTAGTTTGGTAAATTTAAAATCTGATTGGTTAAAAAAAGAAAGAATAAAGAACGCAAAAAATATGATTGACACATTATTATTGTGTACTGGAAGCTGGGCAGCCAAAACAGGCTATGAAATGAATTCATATAATTTGTGAGTTGCAAATGGAGGGCAGTGCTTCTGACAGCATTTAAGCTAGCAGAGAAGGCTTTAAACACCCTGAGTGCACACAACTGCTTAGTAAGATGCATTTATTAGTTCATTACAGAAGATTAAGAATGTATACCTGTCAGTACTGCTATTGTATCGCTGTGTTCAAATATACGTGGCCTAAACAGTTAGAACACATCAGTGCTTGTTTCATTAGCCCGTCTGGAGAGATGGGGAATCTAGAGTCCCGAAAGTAAAAACCCTGCCACAGATTAGCTTTAGCTACATGTGCTTATACTCAACTCGCAGGTCAACAAGCTCGTGGCTAAAACCAAACTATTTCAGGCTTTTTATTTTGTGTACCTGGATTCCCCAACTGTGCGGCTCTGTGACATTTTGAATTGTGTGTTAGCAATAGGCTGGCGGACTTTCGAGGGGGAAAAAAAGTCACATTGTTTGGTTAAATACATAACATGTCTTTGTTTTATGTTTAGTTTTACAGTAAACTTGAACTAAGAGTGGCAATAAACAGCAAGCACGTGGCCTCTATTTTGACAGTTGTTAACTGTCTGCTTGTTTTAAAGTTCAACGCCCACTACAATACATCCGGGAAGTAATCACAGCGCTTCACTTTGTCCACATTATGCTACAGCCTCATTCCAAAATCGAATAAATGTATTTTTCTCCCTCAAAATTCTACACATGCATTTTGGCAAATTTCTTAAAAACAGAAAACTAACAATTATCATGTATCTAAGTATTGTATGTTTGTTAATTTACATATTCTTGAAAAAAAAATACAAATATGAAAGCAAAAACACAACCAATGACCCCACCTAAGGAGAATAAAATATAAAAATATCTGGGGGGGGGGGGGGGCTAATAACACTGTGTATAGCCTCAATAAAAATATCTTCTACCTAATTAATTAATATTTGAATTGAATTATTCACAGCCTTTGTCACAAAACTCAAAATTGAGCTTCACGTTTCATCCTGTTTCCACTGATCGTTCTTAAGAGGTTCCAACAGCTTAATTGGAGTCCACTTCTCTATAAAAAAAGATCCCACAGGAGACAGACGGTGCATGTCAGAGCACAAACCAAGCATCAAGTCAACAAATTGTCTGCAGACCTTGAATGACTACCCTTGAGTGACCTAATGATGACAAGCCTAACTCAAATGCAAGCCATATACTGGACAGCATACTGTACGTATATAAAGCACGGGTGCAATAACAGTGGAAACGTTTTCTAACATTGTAATCCAGTATTGACTTGATCGACTTGTTGCTATAACGGACAACACCTCTCTCCCCCGCAACCCGCTTGAACCAGACTCAAGCAAACGCCAGCGGACACGCAGATCACAGTCATGAAAATCCCATTACAGGATCTATTGTAAGGCTTTTAAGCATATGCAATGACAATTCCGCTTTTGCAAAAGCTGTATTCCTTATTGGAATGATTTCATTAGATTGTACAAGTGTACTCTGTGTGTATTTTCCACTCACATGCACACTCAAAGTAAAGAAGAAAGAAAAACATGCACACATACTCTAAGCTGAGTATGCACTTAAAATATTGTTTCTACTGTATTTGCAATGAATATTTGATAACAATATTTAAAAATACTGTATATGTTTTATTAATGTACTATTTTATTTGTAATTCAAATTTAGATCATATTTTTAGATATTTTAATTTTGTACTATTTTATTTGTAATTAATATATATTTTTTAAATAGTTTGAGCAACATTTTTGTAGTTTGGAATTTATATTAAATAATATAAATGAGTATTCTTTTTATGCATACTTTTTTTTTTTTTTTTACTACACACAATATTGAATTTCAATACACTAATACATAGATGCATGTACCTTCTACAACCCAGTGTGACACCACTCATGACACTTCTGCCCTGTAAATAGAACATATATAAATCAATCAATATGAAAAACTAACTTACCAGCCAGTCAGTGTTTCAGCGCGTGTCCACGTAAGCCGGCTGTGGCACTCCATACAAGAGCGGACCGGTCCAAGTAATTCTGCCCGGAGGCGAGACATTACTGGCAGAGCCGCGTGGTTGGTTCAAGCCTTGGTGTGGGAGGAAACTTCGCAACATCCCTGCGCCTCCCAAAACAAGGGAGGGGAGGGTGACTGGCTGTTGTTTCGCACGCCCCTTTCACGCTTAACAGGCGGAGCTGAAAAGCAACTTTACAACAGTTACATTACATACTGTATAACTCTACTGCTGAATGAAAGTAAGACCACAACAATTAAAAGGACAATCATTTTGGTACCCTCAAAATGGATGTGGAAACAAATCAAAGGTTTTCCCCCTAGGTCGTGGCATCTGTAAAGCTGATGGTATACTATATGGTGTTCAAAAATAAAGTGCTTTTCAGTATTGCCCAGAAAACTGATTAATCATAATCCAGCAGTTCAACTAAGAATTCAAATTTAATGCATTTGTACAAAGTGAGGATTCACCCCAAAAAGAAAAAAAAAACTTACCCCAAGATGCACTTTTATTCTTTGTAAATATATATATATTTTTAAATTGCTAGGGAGTAAATGTGTTACACGTGTTTCATTTTGGACACATACGAGCATACTAGAGTACTTCATTTTTTTCCCATTTCCATCTTAAACTCTATGATACTAATCAAAGGTGGTGCCACTAAGTGGCATGGGGGGGTGTTAACTATTTCCACAACACACACCACCTGGCCTTCTGAACAGATGTGGTATCTGTAAAGATCACATTTACAGCAGTTTGAAGAGAATGTGCCAGTAAGCTAGAAAAATTATCAATTATGATACATTCTGTTGTATTTACTGTACATGATTTCAACTGAGAATCCTTATTTCATACATTTGTGCAAATACAGGAATCCAACATCCTCTCCCCCCCATGTAGTGCCCGCGGAAAAAAATAAAGCAAGTCATCACTGAGAAAAGCTATAATATAGTTTAATATATACACTGTATAATATGAATATATACACACAATGTATAGAATTGTTATCACATATTAACATGTGCTTATCACATCTGTTGGTAATGACGACCTTGTGACAATCTCCGCTTCAGCTGTGCTTAGAAGCATTGGTGTTATATAATAATGCCATCTGCTCTCCTGTCCATGCAAAAGTAAACAGCCGGATGGATGCCACTGCAAGGCCCCATTGGTGCCCTGGGTGGATGGATGTCAATAGTTTCCATTCCATTTCCTCACTGTCCCTGACATGTTTTGTCATGTTAGTGGGTGTTAATTGTGTCACAGACCTATGGTGTGAATAAATATATTAAGACTATGTTTGCTGATTTTGTAGCTTTCGTTGAGGAAAAAAAAGGAGGTTGTGATACTCATAATTTTCCTGTATCTTTGGTCATATACTGTATTTTTTCTTTTTAATCTTTGAATTGCCAGTTTTGCACACAACATCCTTCCATATTAACTTCGTGGTAACATACTGACACCTTGCGGCGAGATTAGAAATTGACAAAGCAGCACGGAGAGCCACGACGGTTCCATTCTTTCATTCATTTATTATTACATGACATATTCTGTTTTCACACGTTTAAAAAAAATATATATTTGTAACAATTATTGTTTAAAATACACTCTTAAAACGTGCAGCGGACTAATTGATGGTGACGTCATCAAACGAATTTGAATAAATTACCAAGAACGCTGAGGAAACACAATTACAAATTCCCTGCGGAACTTTTACAACCAAGAACTCCTTTTATCCAGAACTCAAGGATCCAGGGCTTGTTGATAAAAAAGCAGCTATGAATAGTAAACTGATCGAACAACAGTAGTCAAGAATCATAAACTTTATTGACATGTATATGCAAATATAACAGAAATGTCAAATGCAAATCAATTGCGAGACGCGCATTTACTACTTCCTGTTCACTACATTGTAAAAAAAAAAGAGAGAAAAAAAAGACGAAAAACATCACTAAGCAAATAACATGTCTATACGATGCACAAAAATGTGAGACGTGTTTAACACATATACGCCTCGTAAGAAATCAAATTCACAAGCAAAACATTAAGACATTTGGCATGTAGAAACGTGATAAAACTACTAAATTACGTACTGCAAGAAACGACTAATTGTAACTTACACATCATCGCGGTCATCTTTTGCAGCACCTAATAATACTAGAATGCCTACTTTTATATTAAGTTTCTCACGCCGACTTGAACTTAAAATCAAAATTTACCCACCTATATTAAATATAGGATCCCGTTAGCGGTGATTGGCTAGGTGTTTTAAGCCCCGCCCCCGACCTGTCCACTTCAAGGGCAGCTAATAGCAAACTCCTCGTCACGTATTCAAATGTATATACATATGAATATGTACACGTAATCGCTAAGATGTTACTTGCGGTGAGTTTGATAAGTTTCAAGACACAAATTGGAATCTTCCAGCTTTACACCCTCTTTACATGTAGAAACGCAAGGGCGCCTCCAATTGGTCAACACCACCAGCATTCATGCTTACCCTGCAGGTGATTGGCCGAGTCGTTTCCAAGTCAAGTGTCACAGCGTTTCGAGAGGAGGGGGATATGATGAGCGTTTGACAAAAGCGATCTTGTCTCGGACGAAACCCTTTTGGACAGTGTGTGAACAAATACAACGCCAGGTCGTGTTGTGGAAGCGTAGTGGGATCTTGGAAGCTAAAGCTAATCTTATTTTAAGAACGGATTCAACCACCACGGCGCGACAGGAGAAGCACGGGAGCAAAAAGTGGGACTTAATTGTTCGAGGCTAGCTAACTAGCTCTGCCTCGCCTCCTTCTTTAAACGGCGATTAGCGGGCACCGCCGGGCTATATGGCTACGAATTACGAGCCGATCTACGGACTGTCAGAAGATGAGGTAAGCCTGATCGGCAGTCGAGCCGCCAGACGGCGAGACAGTCGCGCGGATGCTGCCGATGCTAACGCTAGCCGCGGCGGTCAAGCTAAGCAGCCATCACCCACATTCACATACCATAGTAATGCTCAGGCAGCTGTCTTGTTTCCCCGAAAACACACCTCGCTCCTATTGCTCCTCTTCCGCGTCTCCTACTAGTGCACCACAATTGTAAAAAATAATAAGAATAATAACAGTAAATTAACCATTAATGAATCCTCGACTACCCTCCAGCTGTGTGAAGTCTACACAGATGAGATCTTGTTGTTTACATGGGTAGGTGGATCACAACCATTTTGGTAAACAGAGGAAATACATACATAATATGTATTCATGTTCATTTCAGACACATTATTTATGCATAACCCAATGGGAGCTTTTGCAGGTCTAAATCAACAGGCTGTATGTTTTCAGACAGGTGCTTTAGTTTATTTACCAATGGGTACTAAAAAGAATGTGAAATTAAGTGCAAATGCACACAATGTAACTTCCAATATCTGGACAAAATACAATGAAGCATTCAACCAGAGAGAGAATCACCGTCTAATCTAAGACTTGAGGTCTGTTAATTATTTTTGGAGCTTTGGGTAGTCTTTGGGTCAGGGCATATGTGAACCTTTTGCTTTCCCGTGATGTTTATGTTAATTTATACTATGGATATGGGGTAATATGTAAAGATATAAGATCAGAAATTAAGTAGCTGGAGAATGGCAAAAATGGTAATCAAAGTTAATGAAATTGAATCTACTCCCATAAGTAGCACTTTACGCTTTGCGGAATTAAATTGAATTAATGCAATTGATGTCCCGTAGCAAAGAAAATGTGGTATGGCCTGACATTTAGGCTTCCTCCAAATTCTGCCATATGGTAACACATAACATGACAAATGGTAAACAACACATGATAATAGAGCACAAACCAACAAACCATACATGCACATGAAGAGCCACACCCACTAAACGAACTCTTGATCACTGCTTATGCACCACCTACAGTAACATGCGCAATTAGCAATCTCATTTGTCTTGTCAAGCAATTCATTTCTTTGCGTATTCTTTTTTCTTTATTTAACCTTTAGGCAGTTGAAAACAGATTCACATTTGGAACGCTGACCTGATAAGACAAAGATCTGTTTTTACTTTGGAAAACAATGACCAACTCAGTATTCAAATCAGTTTTGCGTAGATTGGTGAGTGCAACATCAAGCCCTCTAGTGTGATATTGCATAAATGTCGTTTCGTTGTTTTTTTCCAGCAATAAACAATACCAAATAAACAGCAATAAATAAGGATAGGGATAAGAAGTTGTCTTTTTTTTGCATTTTTTTTTTTAAATGAACTAATGTTAGATATTTAGCATTTTGTTTTTAAACTCTCCTGTTGAGGTTAGCTTTACAGATGCCAACGTCTGCTCTGCGGGCGACACCCTAAATAATCAAAGGAGGCATTTCGTTCAGGTGTGGGGTTTATGTATTTGAGTTAATTGGGGCATTGTATCTACTGTACTGTGATAATATGAACTTACTGCCAGTGGCCATAGCCAACTAAGAGTTACTGGTCATTAATTAAGTTTTAATTGATGGCGTTGATGGTATTAAACAGGATGTATATTATTGTAATGTATGATGTACAAGAGTTGTCTATAATGACTTCACTTCAGTTGAATAATATTATCATCATATAGAATGTTTTTTTTAAGTGAATTTTGAAATCTAGCAGGACTTAATTGTTTAAGTCATATTTTACAAGCTCAGCTTTGACCTTCTTCTGTCAGTCATTATGAGAGAGAGTATAAGAGGACTTAGGCGCGCCATTCATTCCACTGCGTAGTGAACTCTGGCAAGGCTTGGCTCGCCTTCAGTCATCCACTGCACCGTAACCACAACACGACAAATCGTCACTTGATGCCCGAGGCTGTAAAATCTCTCTCCGTCGCTTCAGCAACATGACACCGGTCGCAAGTAAAAGCTGCATCCATTGTGTGAAAGTGCCTTTTAAGGGGCAAAATTGCTAAACACGTTTCATTATATTAAGAGTCAGAGAGGCAGTAACCAATGGAAAAGCATGTTTGTCTACGCTCCAAAAAAGATCACTGTTGAACCAATTTAAGAGTAAACAGAGAATTGTTGACCAACTTAATAAAATTGCTTCAATGTAACACACGATTGAATTAAATTAATCCAAAGGGAATATATTAAAGGTGAGGTCTTTAGTTTTCATTAAGAAATAAACACTTCTTAAACACTGGATGTATACACATGTAATCCTTCTCATTATTCTGTTAATGTGTGGTAACCCAAAAACACATGGTTCAAAGGTCAGCAGGGTCAGCAGCATCTCTTATAATAAAGTTAACTAAAATTTTAAATAAATATGTCCCAAAGATTAAAATGGTTTTAGATTTACCTTATATCGGTATTATAAAATACTGATACCGATATTCGTCAAATCGGCCTGGCCTGGTCTATCCCTTATACTTTATTAAAAACAACAAGCCACTCAAATACATCTGAGTGACGTTGTGATAATATATCACTTAGTTACCCTGCCACAGTTTTATTTTAGAACTAAAACCCTTTGTGTTATAGCTGACATTTAATTGAAATGTGTGGCAAGAATTTTTAGAAAAACATGCAGCTGGATGTTAAAATGCCAGTAATGACAAGTTGCTACTCTAGGTAAAATATTTTATGTAAGTGAAACTTATGCCATGTTCAAGAAATATCTAATTGCAAATAGTATTCTGGCACTGTCAAGTTTTGTTACTTTGTTTCGGCAAGTTCTCAAATGGTTTTAACTGTTGAGTCAATTCTGTCAATTGGCAAATAATGTATCCACCATTATGTTACACCATCACATTGTCACAGTGCACTGAAAAGCTCTTCACTCCATTACCGGTAATCAGTAATATATGTGGGTCAGTGTTATTGCATCAAATGAATGCCTGGTTCGAGAAACCATTGGCACTCAGAAGGGATCACTTTTCCATGAATTTGATTAAATCTTTTTTTTCTTCTGCAGACTGAAACCAGAGTGCTGCGTGTTAAGGTCATCGCTGGAATTGATCTGGCCAAAAAAGACATCATTGGAGCCAGGTGAGTTTCACTGAATATTCATCAGAAATTTGTTGTCAGGGCTTTACAGGAGACATATTGTGCATTTTTATCTTTATAAATTAGAAGAGTTCTCAGTTGTTTAATTAAGTATTTGACATTATTGCTGTTACCTAATACTTTCTGTGATAACACCGCAGCTCGGCTTACCCTTTGACATCGTGTTAAATGGGTTGGATGCAGCTTGAAAGTTGCTCTGGATTTTCAGAATTCATTGGTAATTATGTGAGTTAGCCACATTTTCTGTTTAGGAAGGAGTTGAGAGTTGAATGGTCATGAGGCGCTTCCAGATGACCAAACTGCAGCAAATGTGATCAGGGAGACGGTAGGACAGTCCTTGGTGTGTCATCTGGAAAGATAGGAGATAAGGAGACTTGGTGGTGGAATGAGGAGGTGCAGAAGTGGATCCAGAGAAAGAGGTTAGCTAATAAGAAGTGGGACACTGAGAGGACTGAAGAAAGTAGACAGGAGTACAGGGAAATGTAGCGTAAGGTGAAAGTGGAATTGGCAAAGGCCAAGCAAGGGGCTTACGATGACTTGTATGCTAGGTTGGACAGTAAGGAGGGAGAGAATGTTCTAGTTGGGTTGGCAAGGCAAAGAGACAGAGATGGGAAGGACGTGCAACAGGTTAGGGTAATAAAGGATAGGGATGAAAGTGTGTTGACAGATGCCAGTAGTGTGATGGGAAGATGGAGAGAGTACTTTGAAGAGTTGATGAATGAGGAAAATGAAGAGTAGAAGAGGTGACTGATGTGGACCAGGAAGTAGCAAACATTAGTAAGGATGAAGTGAGACGGGCATTGGAGAGGATGAAGTGTGGAAAGGCACTAGGTATGGAAGTGTCTAGGAGAGGTAGCAGTAGAATTTCTGACTGGGTTGTTCAACCGGATCTTAGCTCGTGAGAAGATGCCTGAGGAATGGAGGAGAAGTGCGCTGGTTCCCATTTTTAAGAACAAGGAAGACGTGCAGAGTTGTGGTAACTACAGAGCAATAAAGCTAACGAGCCACACAATGAAGCTATGGGAAAGAGTAGTTGAAGCTAGACTGAGGGCAGAGGTGAACATTTGTGAGCAGCAGTAAGGTTTCATGCCACAAAAGAGTACCACAGTATGCAGTATTTGCTTTGGGGATGTTGATAGAGAAGTACAGAAAAGGTCAGAAGGAGCTGCATTGTGTCTTTGTAGATCTGGAGAAAGCTTACGACGGGGTGTCCAGAGAGGAACTGTGGTTTAGTATGAGGAAGTCTGGAGTGGCAGAGAAGTATGCTCAAGTGGTGCAGGACATGCATGAGGACTGTAAGGCAGTGGTGAGGTGTGCTGTAGATGTGACGGAGGAGTTCAAAGTGGAAGTAGGATTATATCAGGGATCCGCTCTAAGCCCCTTCTTGTTTGCTATGGTAATGGACAGGATGACAGATGAGGTTAGACCGGAACCTCCATGGACTATGATGTTTGCAGATGACATTGTGATCTCTAGTGAGAGCAGGAAACAGGTGGAGGAGAAGCTCGAGGCGTGGAGGTTTGCCCCGGAAAGGAGGGGAATGAAGGTTAGTCGTAGCAAGACGGAGTATCTGTGTGTGAATGGGAGGGACCCAAGTGGAAGAGTGAGGTTACGGGGAGAAGAGACCAAAAAGGTGGAGGAGTTTAAGTATTTAGGGTCAATGGAGAGTGTGGAAAAGAAGTGAAGAAGCAGGCAGGCTGGAACGGGTGGAGAAAATTGTCAGGTGTGATAGAAGAGTTTCAGCTCAAATGAAAGGAACGGTTTATAAAACTGTGGGTGAGACCAGCAATGTTGTTTGGTCTGGAGACAGTGCCACTGAGGAAAAGAGAGGAGGCAGAGACGAAGATGCTGAGGTTCTCTTTGGGAGTGACCAGGATGGATAGAATCAGGAATGAGTACATCAGAGGGACAGCACGTTAGAGGCTTTGGCGATAAAGTCAGAGAGGAGAGATAGTGAATATATTGACATAAGGGTGCAGAGTTCCCAGAGGAGGTTTATGGATGTAGTTAAAGAGGACATAAAGGTAGTTGGTGTGAGAGCAGAGGATGCAGAGGACAGGCTTAAATGGAGGCAACTGATTCGCTGTGGCGACCCCTGAAAGGAAAAGAAGAAGAAGACGAAGCCACGTTTTCTGTTACAATGAGGCAGAAGTACAGAATGACTCACTGACACTTCTTCAGAAATAGGCATGAGATAAAAAAGATGAACTTGATTACTTCATTTCACACTCCATGGGTGGGCAGCCACTCAAGAGGCCCAACTATTTACATATAAAAAAATAAATTTAAAAAAAGTCACGGTAGGCCTCATTTAGGTGAACATGCTGTGACCTCCTGCTTATTCATGGTAAAAGATTTGGCAAGCAATCAACCCATTTGTGTGAACTTTCACAATTTTTTTGCAGCGTCAAAAAGACCTTTAACTCCCATTTAAACAAATGATTACCCTCGTGTCACTCTCTCCTATTTGTAACCGACCTCTGTCACACCTTTGCCAGACAAAATCTTGTACTGTGGAACCGCTTGTTTTGACCACAGCGCTCCGATTTTAGAATTCATCTTTCACTTAAAAATAATGAACATGGACAAAATAAATCCCTTCCACGCCACATTTTAAATTATATTAGAAACTGTTATCCAACATTATGCATTTTTCCCGTTTTATTACTGCGACCTCTCTGTGGAGACATCACAAAAAAAACATTTAAAAGCCAAAGAAAAAGCAAATCGCCTTAATAGTATGATTGAAGCCTTCGCATGTATCGAACCAAGTAAACGATCAGAGTTTTTGACTGTCATCCTTTCATCTTTCCTGCTGACCTCGACCTAACCTTTATGTTGACGTCATGTAATTTTGGTTCGGCTGGTCTCGCTCTTGCTTTCATTTGCATTGTAAAGCGATGACATTTGGGCTGTCCTCAGTTTTCCTTTTCTGCCCACGCAATGCAAAAACACTGCGATTAATTATTAATGTGCCACGGCACTATCAGTCAATACTTAACCTGCTATCTCGCGTTATGTGCTAAATACAAATGTATGAGTCGAGATTCTAATATAATTTTAGTATAATAAAACTAAACAAGAATGGCTGAGAACATCAGACTATTCTGAAGTGCCCTTAAATAAAACATTAAATTACCATTATATTTTTAAAGGCATTTTTTTTAAATTAGACTATTATTTTTTTACCTCCAAAAACAAAAGTGTCTAATTTTCTTTGATCAATTTTCAGTAAGTCATTTATTATTATTTTTGTCAGTTTCAGTAATCATTGTGCAGTTTTCTCTCATTAAAAGTGGGGTACACAAATTCTATTGGTATATCTTGACGGCTGCCATCTGGGTCTCTCACTTGGTACTTTTATTTGTAAATGGTCATGTGATATAATATGGGGTCATTGACCACGGTTACCTGCGATTCAGATCAGAATCTCAGCAAAACTAGTGCTGACTCTCAGCCACTCATGAAAAATAGTTGTTCATAATGCACTCTAGGCCAATTACAATCGCTTCCATCACTCGGACATTAGGGCTCACTGGAAACACAGCAATGATTCTGCGCTTTGCTTAACTGACTCAAATTTGCGGAATCACTGGAAATGAGGATTTACCCAATTGAAAATTGTCCGAAACTAAAAAATGAGGAACACCAAAAGGAAAGCCTGGTGGGCTGCCGGGCTAATAAAACGCTGGGCCTGCAGAATTGTTGGTGCAACCCTACTGGAAACACCAAAGACTTCAATGATCGAATCTGTTCGTTTGAAACATTGCAGGCTTGTTAATTCTGTAAATCTGTTTACTGACTGAAATTGATGGACTTAACAGAAACACCACCGACTCTGATAGTTCTGTTGAATCTTTTTGAGTGGAATTTGGGGACTTACCATATACACATTATTTGTTTCTATTGGGCATTACCTTGTGGTTTAAACATGCAATGACACACCCTGAAACAAGTTCATAATTCTATTAAGTGTTGACGTCATGGATGGTCACGTGCTGTTGAGGGTTCTGACCTAGCGATTGCTTGAATGCGGCAACCGATTGGTGACATTTGAAGCAGCCCTTCTGTCTTACTCGCCGCATTCTTTTATTATTTTTTTCAAGCGAAGAAGACAAGTGACAGTTGTCAGGGAATTGTCGACACAGTGGTCCAATTGTATCTGTTTAGTCAGAGCACACATTCTCACAAACAAACAATTACAAGCAGTGGGGGCTCCCTTAGGCAGTAATAACAATCAAGTTGAGCTCTTTTGATCGCAATGGAAAGGGCACTCAAAATTTAGCAAACTGTCTGCATTTTCGGTATTGAGAGTGGAAGTAGTTGACTTCAAAAACATGGTACCATCTTAATGTCCTGTGCTCCATGACCAAGGAATTAGCTTGCTAAGATGCAGACAAACACAAACATGGCTGTCCTCAGTTTCCTTTTACTTTTGTTCAGTGATGAGGCTTCTTAGCGAATAGTGAGCCGAGCCTTTTATCCTTCCCCGCATATAAATTAAATTTTCTTGAAATCTACTTGTGTGGTGGCCAATTTACTTGGGTGGCCTGCCCAAGTATTAACATGGTGTGGGAAACACTGCCATGTTTAACGCACGTAACACGTCATAGTGATGACGTGAAGTGGACAATAATGTCCAATATGATAGCAGACAGGGTGTATGTCATCATTTTGACAATCAGCTTAAACCCTCAGAGAATCTTATGCCATTGATATTTGCACTTTTCATGACCATACACACTGCCTCATAAAATTAAGGAAAAGGAATTTTGAGTCGTGTGTTCCTTTTAATTGGTTTTGACTCGCGAGTTCTGAGGTTTTGTTTTTTGTTTTTCTGCAGTGACCCTTACGTCAAACTCTCCCTCTACGTCACCGACGAAACCCGAGAGCTCGCCCTGGTCCAGACAAAAACGATAAAAAAGGTAAGGAGCGAGCCGGCATTGTGCTGCTTCTTCTCTTCCTCTCCTCGAGTTTGCGTGAGCTCTAATTTGCTTTGACCTTATCAGATTAGCCACGCCTGGTCTAATCATGTCCTCCCGCACAATTACTGTGCCGCTGCTTACGCTTGTCTCCACTCATACTGCTGTTTCCTGCCCGCGTTCGGAAATGTGTTGCTCATGTAGTCTCAGCACTGAAGGCTAATGCTGCTTACTTCCTCCAAGAGTGGCGATCCCTTTTAATAGACACCATGCCCCAATTAGTTACCGTGAGCCACTTAAAGCAAATAAATACCACCCTCAAACAGACGCCTCTCTTTCCCTAATGGAAAAAACGGGCAGTAATTTATCACAGTTCTACGACGGCGTATTAGGGTACAAATATTTATTTTAGAGGGGTGAAGGAATATTCAGAGAAAAAACTCACACATTTACAAAAAAAAAACTTGTATATTTGCGACATTGTGTGTCAAATTTGCAAGAAAAAAAACCCTCACAAATTTACGAGAAATAAACTCTCAAATTTGCCACTTTATAAAGTGGCAAATTTGCGAGAAAAAAACCTCACAAGTTTGTGAGTGAAAAAAAAGAAATACATATAGCTTAGCTAAAGTCTGGACAAGGTGCTGGCTTTTGTCTAGCAGGAGCTAACGTGACGTGAGGATTCTTTGGTGGTTAATGGAACACTGTATAAAATAAAAAGGCAGGATGGAGATGGATTTCTTCTTAAACTTTACTCGTCATACACGGCAGCTAGAGCGACACTTCCTGACCCCCTATCAGCTGACTAACACTAACCAATCAGAAGCTAGCATACTTTAGGTAAATGCAAGTGAATGACTGAAAACAGCAGATTCGACACATCAACATAGCTACTTGTACAAAAAATTGCCAAAATGTTTGAAAAATGACAAATTAAATTAACTGTGGATCTTCGCAAAGCAAGGCGTCTTCGTTGCGGGCAGTACCCAAAGTTTTGCACTTAATATGATTTGGTTAATCTCTGCTAAAGCAATTACTATCTCCTTATATGAAATCCCGACAGAAAAATATTCGGCACAAACGTCTGTTTACGCTACGTGTAGTCATTTTTGAGTTGTTTTTTATCGCAAACCTGCGAGTTAATTTTTCGTGAATTGACGAGTTTTTGTCTCGAAAATTTGCCACTTTATAATGTACTTTATAATTCTTTTCTTTCTTTTTTTTCTTTTTTTTCTTTCTTTTCTCGTTGTACAGTTCAGGATGGACTAGAAGTACTTGTGTTGTTAATAGGGCTGCCAAGATTAGTCGACCAGTCACGATGGCCATCAACGGCTAGTTAAATTTTCAATGTCATCTTTATTATTTTTCCCAGTTTTATTTTTCCTCTTAAAGCTGTACTGTTTTACTGCTGGTCGTATGCCTGCCTGTGATAAAATTTACATATAATTAGTTGACTTATTGCGACTACTATAGGTGACTACTGACTAGTCAACTAGCAAAATATTAATTTGTGGCAGCTCTTGTTAATAAACTTACTGTGCAGTTTTGAAGATTAACGTGCATTATGTTGTGTTATTAATAGCCACAATGTAGCGCTTTATGCTACCAAAAATGCCTATCTACAAATAAAGACCTCCCTTGTAATAGACTCTTATTCGCGTTTCGGAAAAGCTGCTTTGAGTCCTAATGTAGGTCACTTAACGTGTTTTTTTAATTATTTTTTTTAGCACTAGCTAGCTTTCCACTAGCCAACTCTCCGCTGTGGCCATCCAGCCGAGCTAGCAGGCAGGCGCAGCAGACCCCCATGGCCCACCCCATGCAGGCCAGACATATGCTGCCAGTGGCCTTGCTTGCCTTATAGGATATAAATAGCTGACAATGCACTGCTATGTGGAGCAGAAAAAAAAGCTTCCTCTGTGGTCTTTATGTGTCTTTTTAAGTAGGACACCTTTTCATTGCATCTTCTGTTGCAGAGATAAAAGTTTGCCTTGTGGTGAGAAGCCCCCCCCCCCCAACCCCCTAAAAGTAAACAAATAATCTGATTGTGTGTATTCCTTATTTGGATCTCCGGGTTGGCGGCGGTGGTGCTGGTGGTGGTCTGTGTTTTTTTAGAGACGGGTTTATCATTGGCATTGTTGCTTTAGGCCATGTTGTTGACAAAGCCATTTTAATAGCTAGTGCCACAAAGTCCACAAGCCAATGAAAAACTGAAAGTGATTTCAGGATTTGTGCCCAAAGTAAAGCCTCTTTTCCACCTGTAGGACACATGGCTTGATAATCTACAAGGTGTTTGTTTCTGTACGTTTCTCATGTTTTTCAGTTTAAAAAATAATAATAATCCAGATGCGTTTTTCCTGTGTAGAAATGTATGGCCCAGCATCTACTCAAGTATTCATACCTGTTGTGTTTTATCTATCAACTCTGGGGATCATTTCATTTCATCACCAGACTAACCATATGTGTACTTGATGTTCTAGACGCTCAATCCCAAATGGAATGAGGAATTCTACTTCAGGGTGAGTATCAATTCCTTTATCTTTTTTTCCCCTTCCCTTCTCATGTCATGTATTTGTTTCCATTTTTTTTAATATCAGAGTTCTGTGTTTTTGACGGGCTTTTACACATGCAGTAAAAGCTAGAATGTGTTCCACTTTATTCAGTGTCATCGATCTAGAAAATGGTGTGGCAAAATTCACTGGGGAATTTTCTACTATAGGCGGAAGTATCACAGACAGGACTGTGCATGTATGTATGTATGGTCTTTTTTTGTTCATTTAAAAGATGGCATTTTTTTGGTCTTGCTGTTCTGTATACACGGCGCTGACACAGAGACAAATTCGGTTTAAAGAAATGCCGGAACCAAGGGGTGTAATTGAGTCCAACACGTATTTTATACGTTAAACCAGATGCTGTCACTGCTGTCATGTGAAAGTGTGGCAATATTCTACTTTGCTGATTAAAGGCTAAGGAATATAAATGGATTTGATGTTGCATTCATGCACATCTCTACAGTTGACATTATTAACACTATTGCTTTTGGCGCCTATACAGGTGTGTCCGCAGAATCACAGGCTCCTCTTTGAGGTGTTCGATGAAAACAGATTGGTAAGTGTCACCCCTCCTTAACCCCGTTTCTTTCATCACATGCTAATTGTTGTTTCGACAGCTTCTATTATCAGTCTGTATATTTAGTTTCACCCGCTGAACTACTTAGGCTGTGTTATCTCCCCCCCCCCCTTTTTTTAATTTTTATAAATGTTCTTAGTTTCCATTATTCTGGACATGAGAATTTTTCCAGTCCTGCTTTTAGGGATTAATATCTTTCAAATGTAATGTGATGATAATAAAACTGATGTTGCCTTCATGCCTTTATTACATTCTCACATAGCCCTTTGGAATCCATTTGTTTGTTTTTCTCTTTTACCACATGGGTCGTCATTCAGCAACTTGAAATTCAGTCGTTCTCAACTCAGTCTGCACCTTTGCATTATTTGTTCTTAGTAATTCGTATAAATATTTCCAGATTTAATACCAAAGGGTTTTCTTGGCTTAAGAACCTGTACTTTCATTGCTCTGATGGAAGACTATTTTGTGGTAACAAATTGCATGTTTGTTTGACTGAGCGGAGTATGTTGTCGCCATAACAAGCTCGATAAAACCTCAAGTGTTACAGGAATTACAATCATCACAAATGGGTCCTGATGATGAATCCACTACTTTACACCTTTCCATAAGCATTGCTTTCCAAGCAAACCTGACCCGAGACAGAGATAAGCACAGTGAGTTTTCTATGGAAAGAACCTTCCCTGAAGCAGGTGTTTGACATTTGCGATGGTTTCTTGGTAACTTTAGCTCCTGGAACGTCATTATAATGATGTTTGGTAGGACCATTAGTGGATGTTTCCCAGGATACAATTTATTTCTCTGGCTGGATAAGCCCTTCTTACAAGGCCTTGCAGAGTTTATTTTGTGAGCTGATGAACACCAAATCCTGAAGGGGTTTTTGTAGGGTCGTATAAATCATACGTATATAATCCATGCATCTATCAGTACTACGCCCTGAACGTCAAGTGGTATTGCTGGCATGTGGTCTTCCAAGAAAAGGCCAGCTCAGATTTTCCCCAACGTGAGCGTTGTGTTGCAATGGCAGTGGGATGACACATGAAAGTGGAGCTTAGGCAGCCTCAAGCCTGTTTCTCTCCTTATATGTCTGAGGAGGACTTTTCCATCTCACGGTGCATGCAGGGGTGTCAATTTTTCATCTTCCCAAGAAAATGTTACGCTTCCAACTTTGTCGGAACAGGGTAGGGAAAGTCTGGTGCAACTTGCTCAAGGGCACCTGGGTGGTACTCATAAAGCTATCCAGCAACTAGATGAGCCTACATATTTCTCTAAAGGGTGTCTTATTTTGTGTCATGGTTTTCGATTTTTTTGGGGTCTTGAACCAGAAATGAACCAGTCACCAAGCCACATCCTTTAGGACCTTTCAGGTCCAATATCAAGTGGCTTCTTATTCTGCAAAAAATGGTCTGAATAGGTTTCGTATTATATTTTGTTTGAACCAGACTGGTTATGTCATTAGAAAGCTTGGCTTTGTGCCATCGGACCACACATTGGCATTTCTTTTATCCATGTTCTCTTTTAGCATTTCTCCCGTACAAACATGTATTGACAGTGCTCTTGTGATGCTTGACATGATTCTGATTCTCTGCCTCCGTCAGTAATTGTCATTCCTGAAGATCTTTCACCCACAAATCAGAACTTGGACAACACTGTTGGCTAAAGCACTGGCCAAAATAGTCACGCTGATTTTTATCCACTATGACTATTAAATGTTAATTCACCAAGAGCTTTATCGATTCTCTGCCTTAGTGCCAGAAAACCTCACCCCTCTCAACTTTATCCCGAGGGCAAAGTAGCTTAAATCCCCAATTTCCTTTCCAGATAGTGTTGTATCATGTTGCTGGTTATCAGTCGGCAGTGCTTAGGCGTCCGCACCCTGATTTCAGCATTTTGGACTAAAATAGTATCAAAGATATTTTGTAACTTGAGATGATGTTAGATACTAAGTGAGAAGCCTAGAAAATCTCACCGCATAGGTTTCTCTTCTGTCAGATCTCTCAGATATTTAGCTTCTCACCATCCTGCTGCCTTTTTCAGTCTATTTTGAGCCGTATCTTTCCTCCTCATCTCCAAGCTACAATAAATCAGAGGCTCAAATACTGTTGTTGTGTTTTCTTAACGCAGTTGTCATTTTAATGGTGTTAGTGGGCCGTCCAGAAAAGTAAGATCACTGTGTGACCGGGTTAGGGTGTCACTTGTTTGGAAAGCCTTACCCAGCTGGCACTTGGGGGTAGCATTGCATCGTAATGGCACATGTTGACGGGGTGTGTGTGGGGTCATTTGTAGTCATGTGACTGACAGGCAACCCCGCTGTCACCC
The DNA here is from genome assembly GCF_051991255.1 of Vanacampus margaritifer. Lineage (NCBI taxonomy): Eukaryota > Metazoa > Chordata > Actinopteri > Syngnathiformes > Syngnathidae > Vanacampus > Vanacampus margaritifer. Next base: position 12,303,745 of record NC_135445.1, read on the forward strand.
TGGAAACCAGAAGCGCCGGCCGCCCTTATCCAATCATGTTAGGAATGCTGGCTGTCACTAGGCTCAGGCTATTTCTGCTGTGTCGCTTGTGCTTGGTAGCGCTACGAACCTGGCGAACACGGTCCCTTCTTTATAACTTTTTCTTTTCAGTCACCCCTTAAAGTGCTGTGTGGATTTCAGCCCTTGTTTTTGTGATGTGATGTTCTTTCCCCCAACCCCCCTCCCCCCCTGTCGTATTTACTTGTGGAAGGAAAGTTATGGAAGGGACTCGAGGTGGGTGGGACCTACTGGGAGCGGTGCTAGAGTGAGAAGGAAAAACGGGGATCAGTCATTCGGCCAGCCAAAAGAACGACGTGTGCGACACTTGGAGGACGGCACAACCGTACAGTCCTTCAGAGGGAGCTGAGGCTGTCGGACGGGACGTAAAAATGGCACGTCTGCGTTTGTATTTTGGCTCCAACCGCAGCAACACCGCCCCAGAGATACTGGAAGGAGAGGCAGAAGAACAGCATGGAGACCATGATGTTGTGACGGCGCTTCATACTCAACCACCTATAGCATTAAGCCCTTCTCAGGAAGCTGCGGAGCAGCCAGTTCTTCCACTGGCTTATGGTTCGCGCCCGGAGACGCTGCTTAAACGCAGTTCTTCTATGTTTATACCCCAGCTTGCAGCCTATGCCGAGCCGCGGCCCACAAAAAGCTCCTCCATGCACATCTCTCTTCAGCGCTCTGATGGAGCAAGTAATGGGGATTCCAGTGGCCACGCTGATGATGTCCCGCCACCTTGCTATACTCCTCCGGGACCTGCGCCTACGTACGCCGAAGCGTCGGGTCAAGCATATGTTCCGCAACATCCACCTCCTCCATACTGCGGTCCAGATTCTACAAACTCTCAAATATTTGGGGCAGAGCCACATTTCCCAAAACGCAGAGTCTTCAGCATTGGTTCAAATGGCCATAATGTCTACAGCAGAGGCCAGCAAGGGATCAGTGTCGGTGGCATTCGTATTCGGAGGAACTCAACCGATGGTTCAGACATAAGGCATCTTAGAATTTTACCTTACGGTGGTTCTGGATGGACTGTACAGCAGCAGTCCCCCGCTCCGAATACAGGAACACAGCGGGTTGTGTTTCAGCTCCAGCAAAACCAGAACCAAGATCTGAACCAATGTAGGCAGCAGTCGTATTCACCCCAGGAGGAGCACGCCAACGTAGATCTCGTTAGGTCTAGCAGTGGCCGTTTTGTCCGTTACCCCAGAATCAGACTGGAAAGAGGTTCATCGCCACTTTTGGTGGAAAATGCACCAGACTGCGTACCAGATAGCCAGACAGCTGGCCCAGAAAGTCAATCGATAGAAGAGAATCTGAGAAAGGACACACAAGCTAATGGTTGTACTTTGAAATTCAGTGGAGATCCCCCTCCAAGGCAGCCCCATCTCAAGATTTACTTCACTCCAGGTGGAGCTGGAGATCAGGATGTGATCCTTGGCAGTGATCCAACAAGTAACCCCAAGGTAAAATTCAGTTGTAGGCCCTAAAAAAAAAAAAAGTTTACTCTTTTTATTATTTTGTTGTTATTAGTACACAATATTAAATATTGTCTACTAAATATTCTAACTTTCATGTATTCTGTACAGGCATAGATAGATGATGCTTTTCGCGAGGCTTTAAGTTTGGACTCCTTGAGAATTGGCTTTGAATTTTGTCATGTGTTGAGCAAACCTTAGGGGATGCATTTATTCTTTTCCGTGTAATATGGGAAGCAGCTGGTTTTTCGCTTCGTTTTACCCCCTCCAACTAAGATGATCTGCATAGTGCAGATGGAGGGCGATGACATTCTGGGGAGCTCGCACACATTTTTTACACATGAAAACCGCAAGCTCCCTAATGAGTTGGTAATTTCACATTGACCAACAGCCATAGTTGGCACTTGGCAGCAACAATGAGTGAATGGTTAATTTCACTGTACACACTTGTTTGATTTCACAGACATTTAAACTCGCTGGTAACCTCGACTGAGACCAGTTCTATCTTTAGACCGCTTCAAGTGTGCCTGCTGATTTGGAGAGCAATCTGTCTTCCCTGGCTAGTATGTTTCCTGGATTTTATCATCTGCTTTCACGGCGATAGGATGTTGGATAGGACAATTGAGATGTTAAAAAGGTGTCAATTCATTATTTGTGTTCAGGTAATATCGTCAAATAATCCTTAACTTTTAAACGACAATCTGTATTCTTGGCACAAGTAAATACTGCCAATGTGCTGCCATGCCGGGGCATTTCATTTCTGTTCCAACGATCCTCAAACAGACAGCAATGGCAGGTCTTCCCCAAATCCCCCAAGTGGTCCATTTTAGACCCCGAAACCCCGCATGTGTTTGTCTGTGCCAACTTCAGCATGCCCTGCCAGGACGACTCTCTCTCTGGTGGCCATTCACAAAGAACTCTGCTAACCACTGCCTGTTTTCCTGGAACCTTAGATTCATAGACCACAGGTTGCATTAGCGCCAAAAAAACATTGGGGCAAATGTTTTATCTGAATCTGTGGATGGGATGTTTCTGTAATTTAGGATGCTGTAACAGTGGATTCCCCAGTTCTTGTTGTGAAATGAGTTTGTTTGACACATCTATTAAACTGTACAGAAAAGTATTCTACACATTCATGGTGGAACAGAGAAGAGCCTTTCTTACAATTTGCCATTATGTTGCATAAAGTATAGATAACGTATTTGACAGCTGAAAAATAGGCTTGTTTTGTTTTTTGGGGCAACTTGAGATGTTAGGCGATTCCGGTAACGTGTGTTCTGAGACTTTTGCATTTATAAATCTCAAAGACAAAGGACTACTTTTACATGCAGCCAATATTCGGGTTAAGGTCCAAATTTCGGTTTCTGAAACTTTCAGGATAACCCGTTTACTTTAATGAGCGAAGAAAGTTATTCCCGTATACAAAGTTATTACGCATTACGTCATTACGCAAATAGATGTCATTTCTGCTTTTAACTACGGTCAATAAAATACATTTTATTTATGTAACTCACCACGCAAAATAAAGTTTTTTATTGTCAAAATTGTGGCTCTTTGCTGCGTCATCATGTTTGTTTACCTCTGCTTGAGTAGCTTCGGTGGGTTGCACACCAGAAGCACGGACTTATATACATGTATACATACACACTGTGGCATTTTCGCCGTAGACAGAAAATAACATAAAACGCCACAGAGAACTCTATGCAGGGCTGTGCAATTAATCGCAATTCAATTACAATTTCAATTATTACACTCCACAATTTAAAAAATCTGCATAATCGTAAAAAAGATTATTAATACTAGTATTTTTAGTTGTTTAAATTCTTACATTTGCACCTTTTTTAAATTTTAAAAAAACTAATTTAATAAATTGTTTCATCCAAAAGGAACTTGCATAATTAGTGTTTCAAATAATTGTATTTGTCTTAATATTTTCTATTATTATTATTTTTTTTACGTTTAAACATTTTCTTGTTTTGTACCCAAAAAATAAATGATCGTCCTACTGCACAGTGCACACGCTGCAATCCAACTTCAAATTTTTGCCAACATTATTAAATAAATAGATATATATTATTATAAATTCTGTTTGGTCCAAAAGGAACTTACATAATTATAGTGTTTCTATTTTTTTTTAAAGTGGTCTTAATATTGTTAAATGCTTAAACATTTCCTTGTTTTGTACCCCAAAAATTTATAATTGTTTGAATAATCTTGATTTCAATTATTGCCAAAATAATCGAAATTAATATTTTTCCCTTAATCGAGTAGCCCTAACTCAATGTGTTCAAGTTAGGTTTGTTTAACGAGTGGGATGCCGCCACTCATGCAAGTACCGGTAGTTCCTGTACTCAAAAGTTTAAGATTCCTTGCAGATAGAACATGCGGACTACCCTGTTCAATTGAGGTATTCCGGATGGATTTATATGAACAAGAATTTGGATTACGAAAATGTTAAACCAAGGATCTTATTCAGGTTTTTAAAACCCAGAATAAGACAATTTTTGGGGATTTTGTGTGTGTTTACATGGCCTTTCAAATATTCGGGTTTCAGACAGTCTGCATGTAAACATGTCCTTAAACCAACTACATCAAGGAAATTGGAATCAATTATGTTAAAAATAAAAAAAATATAAAAAATTTAATTTACTACTACTTATTTTTCACAAAATGAAAAGTAAGCATTTTCTCTACACTTAATAAAAAAATATATATATATTTTTGTTATTATTTTAAGTTTGAGCTAAAACAATAACAAGGCAGTGTAGGAATGGTGGTGCAAATATTCTGTCGGGATGTTTGAAAAAGGCCGATTTACTTGTTCTGGTCCCTAACAATCCATATGCTGTCTGCCTCTGGGCCCTCATCACGCTGTTGGTCATTGGTGACACCCTCCCAACCCCGAGTGTAACCTGGCCCAGGGAGGCAGCTGCATGGCTCAACTGTGACCCTTTGATGACTCTGCAATTATAGCCCACCGCATACACATACCCGTAGCTTAAAATGCTCCCCTGCGTTAAAGGACACACAAAACAGCCGTGTCTCCCCAGGGTGCTGTCGTGCGTAAACTGACAGTTTAATGTGTTACTTTTCAAGCTACAGGATAACCAGGTTGGCGTTAAAAACAATGACACACCAGTGCTGAAAGCATTAGTTAATTAGTTTTATTCATAGGATGCTCTTCAAAACAAAGTGTTCCATGAATTCCGATGACAGAATTGACACGTGACACACTACTTCTAGTTAAGATGGGGTTTATGATTCACCGTTTTGGGAGTTTGGCAGTCACTTAGTAGATTTTCCGCTTGGTTTATGAAATGAAAGCAGATACTAAGATACTGTTTTTTTTCCCACAGCTGAAAAACTGTTCAAGTGTGTATGTGTGTGTCCGTATCTAAGTGTAAGTCTAGGTGTGTTTAAGTGTGTGTGAAATTCACTCATCTATTGTTGACAAAACTGCACTATAATAACCAACAAGCAGTGCCGTGTGACTCACCTTTCACCGTCGGATTCCGTGTCTGTTAAGAGTGTTATGCCACACTAGAGGATGATAAGGCTTGATGTATGCCTGCCCCCTCTTTCCTCGACAATTTTAGGTAGCAGTCTGAGCCCCCCGTGGTCGGGCGTCACATGTTTATCTCCCAGAATGGAGTTTTAGTCTCGCTGAATATTTTCACTGGATTGGAAAGTTTCTAAAACATTTTTTTTTTGTGTGTGTGTGTTAGCGCTGTGCAATTAATCGACATTCAATTACAATTTCAATTATTACACTCCACAATTACAAAATCAGCATAATGGTCAAATAAAAGAGATTATTACTACTAATTTTTAGTTGTTTGAATTGTTTACACAATTTTTTTATAAATTTTGTTTCTTCCAAAAGGAACTTGCATAGTTATAGTTTTTCAAATAATTTTATTTGTCTTAATATTTTTTTATGTTTAAACATTTTCTTTTTTTGTACCCAAAAAATAAAAGATTTTTCTAATCGTGATTTCAATTATGACCAAAATAATCGTGACTAATATTTTCTTCATAATTGAGCAGCCCTAGTACTGTGTGTGTTTGATTTTTTGGGTGAATTTAGTTGATTGGGCCATAGAAAAACATGTCATGTGACATCTGAATGGTGGTAATCAAATCAAACAGATCTGCTTCTCTCTAAAAGTACCATTTGAAGTTGATGTGGATTTCCGTATTTCTGTCCGTCCTGGAACAGATAACGGACCACAGTTTGCAGAACAAAGAGGAAATTTTAGGGTTAATTTTGCCTTCATGATAATTCCTCTTTTTTGTTTTATAGAATGTTGATTGTCTTCACACCATTTAAAAAGCATGCATTTAATTTCATACATAACGTGGAGCGAAAATAGGCCCGACAAACACAAAAATCCCCTCAAGTTTGAGTTTTACAAGAGTTGACTATTAAGTGGGGAAACTTGAAATAGGGTTAGAGGCTCCAAAACCGATTTCTTCACTCCCATGTCTACGAAAGTCTGCCATCTAAATCAGTTATGTCCCACATACAGGCCTCTACCAAGAACGGGCTTTTCCACATCGGACAGGTAATCTTTGTCCCTCTTGAAGAGGGGGGCGACTGTTGTGCAGCGCAATCATTCGTCTTCATTTCCTCCCCCCCCCCCCTTTTTTTCTACCTTTTTCCAGTCTGCTTTAATTATAGCAAAGGGATGGACAAATCTACAGGTTTCTTTTTATTTGACTCACAAGCCTTCTTCCCTGGTTTTATTCCTGATGTTGTCATAGCAACAACCCTCTTCTTTCCTCTGTCTGGGTAATGTGGCTTCCGTGTTGCAGTTGGATGTTCTTCTCTGGGTTTATGGGCTTTCTGATACCAAAGGCCTACATAAACTGAGCCTGTCTTGGACACACGCTCCTTGCCAGATATAAAAGTGTTGGTTCATGATAAGATCCTGATAGAGATGTTTTCCAAGCAAACATGCTGTTTTGCAACTGTATCAGATGCTTATAAAAAAAGGCCAGAGGTTATTTTTGGACATGACTTGAAATCAATACCTTTCTTTTGGTCTATGACAAATTGTTGCTGTGTTTTTGAATCTCCTTGGCAATACTGCAATACCTCAACACTCACCGTGGTTTTCCCTTCTCTTCCCTTGTTGCAATTGTTGTCAGTGCCCAAAAAGGTGCTACTCTTCCTGAACCTCTTTTTTTGTTCTTTTCTAGACCAGAGATGATTTTTTGGGACAAGTGGACGTTCCTCTTAGCCATTTGCCGGTGAGTTCTGTTTATGTTTGAGTTGAGCTGTATTTACACTACATGGTTCAAGTATACAATGAAGATATAAGAGCAAAAAGAATGGGTTATCTCCCACAAATGATTAATCAAATACATTGGATACCGACCATCTAAAAACAAAAAACAAACAAAAAATGTTGTATACATGTCACTGATGTAGTGCACACATTAACAAGATAAATCATCTGTGGTCAACTGAAAACTACAGCAAACGCATGGATTTATCAATATAGTGTTAGTATGCTAGATTAACGGGAACATTTGCAATTTCACCCCTCAAAAAGTCATTTGTTAAAACTGAAAAAAAGAAAAGAATCAGCCCTCGCTGGCCCCATGTTGTACTCAAATTAGATTTTTTTTTAAAAACATTGGGAAGAAGGAGGAATAACCAGTCAGAGAGAGAAGAAGGCATGCAAGACTGATAATGTGGCTCCTGCTGAATTGTTACTTTGGGATTCAGGAGCTTTACTTGAAACTATTACGGAATATCCACCTCCGGAGAACAATGAAATGGGATTCGTGACATGAAGCTACATTCAAAATTAGCATCTTGCTAACAGTTTTGCTAACTTTTAAAGTTTGGCAAACCATTAAATAAGCACACAAACGTTTGCTGATGGTGGTGATTGTTGGAGTAATGAGATTCGCATATTCTTGTATTAATACTTGTATGTTCGAAACAAATTACACCCTTAGAAGGTGGAATTTGGTCACCATGTCTATCATAATTAAATACACCAAAGTCTCAAAACCCATGCCCCAAAAATACGCAGGAAGTCATTTTAGGAATCCAAGAGATTTTGACCAGCTATTCTAGACAGAAGGGGACACACAAAATAGTAAAACATTTCACTTTGTTATTGTAATGACGTTTTATGACGTTATATTGTGTGTGCTGGTCCTGCCCTAAAGAAATTAATCTGCCTTACTTAGTATAATTGTTTGCTGCCCCTCACGACTTTCCCAGACTTTATTTACATTATTGTTGTTGCTGCTCTGTTTTGACAAATGGGCTTCTGCACATAAGGGTCGTTTTAAGGTCGCACTTGAAATGTACAGGCAAAATAGACTGTCAAAATAAATCGGATTGGGGTACTTAGACGTTTTCAGATTTAGCATTTGCTGATCCGAGAGTGTCTCTGGTGTGAGGAAAGTGCTCACACAAGTAGCTTCCTCTTGTTGCCTTAATAGCCTAGCAGCGCTCCCTGTTTGGCAAGACAGTCTAGAATGTAAACAACAAGGCGACTGTCCCTGATTTGGACCGCATGGAAAAAAACGCCTCGGTTGAATTGACATAGTCTCAGTGGGAAATTGCAGACTTTGGTGATATAACTGGTTCTAAAACCAAAGACACAGTGGGTTTGAGGTGTACACACACATTTGAAGAGATCAGAGCATATTTAAAGTTTGTATCTTTGGGCATTAGTTGGTTCAGTTGGTTTGTTTGTTTTGGTGCAATCACCCATTTAAGGCCTGTGTGTATTTTATGAATTGACATAGTTTCAAAGGATTTACCAATTCAATTTTTGAAACGTTTGACTAAAATCGTTTCACAAGGAATAGGTATTGGGCTGGATTTCTGCGAAATTGCTAAGCACTGGTAAGCAGGTTTTTATTGTTATATTTCTAGCACAATTTTACTAGTATTCAATTCAGATAGAAACTACTTTATTAGTTGCCATCGAAGTATGCCACTTTGATTTTAAGAGGTACTATTTTAACAAGTAAACCTGAATTGCTTTACCTTTTGGCAGCAGAGTACGTGTAGACTGAATCAACAGGGCTAGAATGCTATTAAACAAGTTTTACGGTATGTAACTGTAAAAAATTCGAAGACCATACAATAAATTCAGAGATTTGTTTCTAAATACATTATATATGCTGGAAGATAATTGCTGAAAATGTGTGCAAAGACTGAGAACGATGTAGTACACGATTGTGGAGATATAGCATTATTTTTCTGGATTTTTATGAATTGTCAATTTGGCATTGATTAATCAAATAATCTACTACACTAATTCTTAATGTTTGATGAATTTTTCTGCTAATGTCCCATCCCTATTTTTCACCAAAAAAGAAAAAAGGAAAAGGGAAGCTATACCCGGACAAAAGGACAGTCAAGGATCAACATTGGCCCAGATTTCACTCACTGGCCTGAGCTAAAAAAACAACAACACAATACCCTTGTCCTTATAGGAAATGTGGTCTTCCTTCAGACAAAACAATACCGCTTTTGTCCATATGGCGCTGCCATAATCAACGTAAACTGAAAGTTCCTTAGTGTTGCTTTAAAAAATGTTATCATGAATCAGCAAAAATGAAAGTGTGTGAGATTTAAACTGAATTTTTAAATGTGTGTGCAGGATTTGCTACTGAAATTTTAGTTTCTGATCCAAATGTAAATGTACCATTTACTATGTTGAGATGCTTATGTCGCTGTGAAATCCAATCTTACTACATTTAACATACTACATGTCAAAAATAAATTCTGAATCTGGATTAATCTTAGGATAGGATCATATTTTAACGTTCAGTATGTGGCTCCTTTTAGTCGAGGGAACTGTTAGCTGTTAGAAGTCAGTGGATGATCCACGTAAGCCTACATACTTACTCACAAGCCACGGGTGTTAATTTATGCATCATCCCTTTATCTTCTTTGTCACGCCTCTGAATAGTGGCAGAGTTTTTGCTGTATGCTGAAAAAGAGTTTGGCAGACTGCTGAGAATGACCAAGTAGCCTTTCTGTTTTTCCAATGTGTAACTGGAGAAGCATTGCATAACCACAATCCAGTATGACGCTCAGGGCCATGTAATCCAGAGCCGTGATTCTTGATTATGATGCCCTTTAAAAAAATAAAAAAATAATCGAAAATTAAAAAACAGCCTACTTTCTATTCATTTACAGACAGAGGACCCCACCATGGAGCGCCCTTATACGTTTAAGGACTTCCTGTTGCGGCCCAGGAGGTTGGTATCATCGGTCGTGGCGCCAAAGGGGTGAAAATAGATGTGATGTTATTTGTCATCGTAGGTTTATCTTAGCTACCTAGCTCATTCCTGCTCGTTGATATTTCCAAGTCACAAGTCTAGGGTGAAGGGTTACCTGCGTCTGAAGATGGCCTATTTGCCCAAACAAGGGGGACATGAAGAGGAAGCTGGAGACATGAGGGAGGAGGCAGAGGTAAGCTCAGTCAAGCAGTTTTTAGTATTGTTTATTTATTATTTATTTGATGATTTATTTATTTATTGACTTGGCATCAACTGAAGCATCCTTGTAAATTGCATCATGTGATTTATCGTTAAGCTGAAAGATTCCCCTCCAGTGGAGAAATGAATGAATTCAACATAATTAACCCCAGCAGAGATGAAATTTGGTCGGCCTGTCTTTTTTTCATACCCGGAAAGGAAGTTGTCTGTTTGTTATATGGGATCATTTTAGGTGATTTCATGGTGTCGTTGAGATTTTTGTCCAGTTGCTACCAAATTTAAACCATGTGCACAACTCAGACGCAAAATTGCGAAAGATTTGAGTTTTTGTCAGTGTAAGTAGGCGCAGCGTGGCAGGAAAAGTTGATAACTTAAAACATGAATATACCGACATCAACCACTTTGGCTTGAAGCATCTGTTGATGCTCAATTTTGCTTATTCGAAGTGTTTCCAAGGCAAACCTGTAGAGATTTTGTCGGATTGCTACCAAATTGGAAAGACGTTTACAAAACAATTGGTTGAGTTTAAATCATGAAGAATTTGTGTTTAACTAATTTACTCCCAAAAATGTATAAATATGTTCTATTTAAACGTTTTAACCTTCCCAAAGACGTATTTATGCGTTTGTTTGTTTATGCTAGAGCATACAGAAGGCTTTGATGCAGCCTCTCAACTGCAAAAAACGGTTGAAGAAATGGTCGTTATTACAAAAACGTCCAGCAAGTGGCAGCCTGCAGAACAAAATATATCAACCAGGGCCATGTTGAAAAAAAACTCAATTACTGACAATTCTAAATAGATTTGTGAATAATGATGCAACTAAGCTATATTGTTATGCTAAATGCTGCAAAACGGAAACAGATAGAAATATCCTTTTTTTTCCAGATGAAGGAAGATACTTTAATCTTTTTTTTTGTAGGTTCCATGTTTTCATGGCAAAAGAACACAATATTGTACTAGCTAACTACTGGCTGTATCCAATTGTCCTTTAAACTTGTCCTTTTTTTTTTTCATGATGATGACTCAACATTACGTGAGCCATTGTGGTAAATTGCTCATCGTGTCCTCTAATCGAGCTGGAAGATTCCGGTGTTCCGATTCCTTTCCACAGGAAAATGATGTCAACTTTCAGGTCTAGACAAAAAGAAATGTGAGAGTCGGGATTTGTTTGCAAGGAGCTTACTTATTTTATCCCTGAAAAAAGGATCTTTCTTTTTATTTTATCCCTAAAAATGTTCCATTCAACTTCCTTTCCAGGATACACAAAAAATTCTGTATGGAGGAACCAGCTAATGTTGTTCTGAGGTTTGGCTAAAAAATAAAAATTCTCAATTAAAAGTTGCTGCCAAATAAAATGTAAAATAAAAGAGAAAAAAAAGAGAGAGAATATTAAATTGTATAATAATCCAAATAAATTTATTCTTTGCTGTCCATATAGCGTATTAGGTCATAATGGCTAACATTTTTTTCTTAAATGTTAAATGAAGTGCTTTTAAACAAGGCATAGTGCCGGAAAATTAAATGTAAATAAATATATATATACACACATACACATACACAATTTAAATGCATATTTTGTGAATTTTTATTTTTATTCCCCCCCCCAGGGTTTTATTGCCCCCCCCCCCCCAAATGCATTTCATGGGTTTTATATTCATATGCGGATTTCCCTATTGGCAATATATTGGCTGTAACTATATGAACTAATGGCTATACATCAACAAGAAACTTTATTCATCGCTAGTATTTGCATGCCACCCACTCACTCTACTCAGAAACCTCTCAAAATAAACCATTTCATTTGATAACTTCAGACAGGAATCACAGTGCATTTCACATAGAGTGTTTGATAAATGTATTCGACCACCTGTTATTAAAGAGATGATACAGCATCATGAAGTACTTTCAATTCAACCGAGCTCTCAACATTTTATGAGCTAGTAGCTTTGGCAACATTTGATATTCCGGACGTAGCCATCCATTTAAATGATCAAATACCACAAATTGATCTTCCTGTGGTTAATAAATGTGACCACGAAGTCCATTCTGCCATATATTAAAAAATGGATGACTGTTTCCTTTCATTTCAGGGGTGGGATGAATCAGCAGATTCGGGTTCGCAGCGCCCCCAGCAGCTGCTTCCACCTTTGCCTCCAGGCTGGGAAGAGAAGGTGGACAATCTGGGACGCACCTACTATGTTAACCACAACAATCGTTCCACGCAGTGGAAACGGCCCTCCAACATGTAATCCTTCTCTACTTCTTAATGTGTGCAATGCGTAACCTTCATTTCTTAAAAAAACGTCTTTGCCGTTTTTCCGTTAAGGGACGTGATTTCGGAAACTGAGAGCGACAATCGCCAGCGTCAGATCCACCAGGAGGCGCATCGCGTCTTCCGTTCAAGACGACACATCAGCGAGGACCTGGAGAATGAGCATATGGAGCCACGGGACGTTATTGATAATGTGAGAAAGGGTTGTACACAAACACAAAAAGAGGACATACTAGAGGGACACAACCAACAAGTAAAATGAGCATTAAGGTTCAGAGTTTTAGCTGCCTACATGCACTACCGTCACTGAAGGCGTCTGTAAACATCACTAGACCTTTCAGTCAACTCTGGGCATTTGTTTTGCTTCTTTTGCTTTTTGCGTCAAAAATTCTGAACTTTTAAAGGACAGTGTGTAGACTTTAGTGCCTTCTAGTGGTGAGCTAATAGAATGCAACAACCTAAATTCGAAGTGCATGCATTTTGAAGAGTACGCACTACGGAGCCTCAGCGAGACCACAATTCTCAAACCAATTACTGCGTTTGGAAAGTTCTTCTCCTTAGGCTATCCATAGCAGAAAAATGCTAGCGAAACATGTTGACGTCCTTCCTGTTAGGCGCAGCGCGACTTATGTTGCATAATTGACAATTACTAGACCTACCATAATATTTAAAAAATAAAAAAATATAGATTGATTGATGTGATAAAACTTTTTTTTTGTTTGCATATTATTGAAAATAATAGTGATTTTTTTTAAAGGGATGAGCATAGAAAAATCGAAAAATTCTACACACTGTCTCTTTAAAGAGTTGAATCTAAGATCATCCCATAATCTTTGGAGTCATGCTAATCAGTATTTCTGACATGGTTGACCTTCCTGTACTGACTGTCTATAGTCCTGGGAGCTAATCACAGAGGAAGACCCAAATGACAGCCTGGACCAGTCCCAACCTGGCACATCCTCCATGCTGACCCCACAACCTCCACCGACGCCCGTCTCACAGGAGTTCCCTGATGATTTGAGCCTGAGGCTGTCGTTTACCTCCGACGCTAATGGCGAAGTGCCTGGGCCCAGCTCTGTTCTGGTGAGAAAGCAAACCCTCTTATGTTAAAGTTGAATGCTATCATTAAAGTTGATTGGTAATGGGTCAAAAAATTTTAGGCTGGTGTTTGGATTTGTTTTAATGACTTTTTCCAAAAATGAACCACCACCATAAATGGCATCATGAGCGATGTTTCTATTAGCATAGTGTTCCCTCGATAATATTTGCAGTTCATCATTCATGAAATCATTCTATCGTGTTTTTTTTAAACGATCATTTTCTATGATTTTTTTTTTTTTAACAGTGTACTTGCTGTAGAGCTACGGTCCCTTGTGCACTTTTTTAGCTGTTTGTGTAAAAGATATATTTAAAGCATGTCGGAAATATAAAATGCATATTTTTTAATGACCTCTCTGTATCATGGATTTTCACCTATTGCGAGTGATTCAAAACATGTTGTAGTTATTAAACCACTTACTACTTTTGATTTTTTTTCAAATGTCTTCTTCCTCTCGGCAGACCAATTTGTCAAATCGACTGCGCTCTTCCAGTATGACGGATGGCGTTAGCGATCAGGCCCAGCCTCCTCCTCCTGCGGTAAATATTTCCCAACGCTTGCATTTCCGTCCGTCTCGTCGCCTCTCTTGTGCTCCTTCCTCCCTTTCTGTTCCGTTACTGTTGAGCCTTCTTGTCGTCCCTGAGGGCTTTTTTTTAGGCTTCTCCTTCACATCTCCGTTGTCAGTGCTGTTGTTGTTCAACACATTAATCCCGCTTTTTCCCCCACCACGCCAGACAGGTGTTTTTTCCTAACTCTTCACTTTTCCCTCTTGTTGGAGCATTCTTTCCTTTCTTCTTGCCTCACTAGCATTACCGTACCACTTCCTTCCCGTCTTTATAGCTGACTTAGAAGTAAACACTTAATCTTCAGCACTTTGAGCATTTTAGTTAGAAACCCTTGCATGATTTCAAGATGTCATTAGTCACAGCCTCCAAATCCGACTGTCACATGATTCTTGAGGCAGTCACACAGTTGAGTCACAGAGCTGTTGAACAAAGGAATACTACAAGTGCTGATGTCAGCAGCAATGACGAGCCATTAGTGGGTGGTGTAATCAGGCAGGCATTTGCTGTCCTCAGCCACCACTGCAATCTTGTTGAGGTTTAGTAGGCACATATACTGGACACATTCGATGCATTTTTTTTGCTAATATCTTTAAAACTTAAAAATGTACAACCATGCACATATCGCTAGCACTGCTGTAACATTACCTTGCATTAACTATATTACTTTAAAAATATATATATATATATATTTCCTTATATAATTTAGTATCACTGTGCATCAATCAATGAATAGACGCCACATGTTTCCAATCTCGGGAAAAAAAAAACAGGTAGTCAGTTTGGTTCTTAGATGCTACTGAGCCAATTTAAACTCTGTTGCTAACCAAAACAGCAGCACAGACAGAGACATCGAAACATTCCGTGAGATTAATCAAAGTGTACACCGTATTAAGGTGATGACTTGTTCCGGCTAGTTTGCCTCAATTTTTGTCTGATCGTAACATTGCTCCATAATAGCCTTTATCTTTTATTTTAAACTCCATTTTCACTTGACATAAATTGTATTATATTTGTATGTATTATTTAACTTGTGTACATTTTCTTTGCAAAATCCAATCAACCAGTCACAACCTTCCAGCCACCTCAAAATCAATCTCCTAGATTCCCTCAATTGATTTTTTTTTCCCCCATCACCCAAAAAGTCACAGCTTCCTTCCCAAGCACAATCACTTTCTATCGCCACCCTTTTGTCTTTTCAGTGTCTCTTCAATATAATGCCCAACCTTAAACCTCACCTTTTGCCCACTTTATTAATGCCCCCTCCTGACAATACTGTTGTCTGCCACCAGCAGCGTTCCCATTCCAGAAGAACCAGAGCTCAAACAGTCTCAGGTGGTGAGGAGACCACGGTAATATCTCAGTTTATATACAGTACAAACTCTCTGCACCTCCTGTTTAAGACATTCATTTAAAAACATCCTCGATAGTTGACAGTATTTTCCTTCCCTTTTCACATTGAAGCATTTTCATGTTGGGCAGACTTTAAAAAGGATGTGTGCAGCAATATTGACTAAAATATACACGCTAAAAAGATTTCATTGCAGCAATATAGTCTCTTTTTTGTGTGTCACTTTATTTGTGCACTTATCCATTGACTTCATATATTTATTAGTTGTTGTTTTTTTTCTTCTGGAATTGTTCCTGTCTTCACTACACACAGTTTAGAGGTCAGAATATTGTAATAAAAAATAATAATAATAATAATAAGATTTTTTTTGCTAGCTTATAACCACTTGAAGCCAGCTTCACTAAAGTGAAAATCTATATCATTTATCTACAAAAAATGTACGTTACTTGTGCATAGCTTTTTTTAATACCTTTAATTCCACAATTTGGATGTTTGATACCACTTTTTTTCTAGACCGATACCAGTACAAATAATCACTCTTTGAGTACTCACCAATATTGAGTACAGACACATCCCAGTACTTTTGTTATATAAAATTTCATGTAACACAGTGACAAAAATGAGAACAAAAAACTTTCTGACGTAGATGATCACAGATGTGTCAAATTAGCGCCAACTACTGCTCAGGAGGACTTAGTCGATGTCAAATTTATATTGCCTTTAGTATCGGTGGCTGGTATCGATACCTTCAAATAAGGATATTACTGGTCGGATAACTGGCATTGGTACTCACCTATCCCTAAATACAATAAAAGATGATTAAATCTGAAGGTCTGAAGAGCCCAAGAGAGGTAGCTTAAATGCCACTGTTAGTTTGATCCACTGAAATTCACAATCATATGATCGCCTTTCAAATGATGTAACCAGTTACATTTCTGCTAACCGTTGGCTAAATTCCACTGAGCATACAAGTGACTACAGAGTGAGGCAGTTACGCTTCCTGTGCCGTATCTAAATCGTTCCATTATACCTCCATACCGTACCGAAAAATGTGAGCATAAATATAGTGTTGCAATTCAATCACATCAAATCGCCCATCATTCACCAATTGCTATTTTGCAACTCAACTGACGTAAGGTTGTTCCGTCCGTGCCTTTGAATTGCTATTGGAACAATTTCCTTCCTAGAGACGTCACCTTCCGATCTTCTCTGACACGTTTATTTTTGCTCTCTCTCCACGGTGGGCGTGGCCAGTCTCCCACAGCAACCGCGTTCAACCTGACCACACCAGGCCTGCCCCCTGGATGGGAAGAGCGGAAGGATGCCAAGGGGAGAACTTATTACGTCAACCATAACAGCCGCACCACTACCTGGACTAGGCCCATTGTGCAGGTACAGCAGGTCAAGGAGGCGGGAGCTGAACTTGCGTCAACATCGCCATGGCGTTGATTCTCTTTTCGGACCCTTGTTCTCAGCCTTGTGTGCAGCCTTTTCTTTTTTGTTCTTTTTTGTGCCCTCATCTCAGTCTTCCTTCTCTTGTCTAGTGTTTTCTGGCACTCCGGATCGGAGCCATGTCTTCTCTTTCCCATATTTCTTTCCACTGTGTTTTTCTGTCAATTAGTAGAAATGGACGTCTAATCTATCTTTTTATCCTGGCGTTTGTGCCCGTGCTTTGACTGCTCGTTGTCTTGATTCCCATCTGTCGCCCATCATTGATCGCAAGGAGGGGATCGCAGTCAAAAGTATTGCATTGCGGACTAGAGTGGTTCTTTGTAGACCTTCGCCAAGGCTGAACAATCCTGAATTTAAAAGTTTTGTGGACTTCGTCAAGTAATTTTATTGCAATTCTAACTAGCAAACAAAACTAGTAAAAAATAATAAATGTCTTGGCAAAGGTTTGTCAGTGGTGCCCCTTTTCCACTGCACAGTACCTACTCATCATGGGGATAAATTCTGGGTACTACTTGCCGAGCCAGTACCTACAGTAATTTTGGGTTGGGCATGATTATTGATTAATGGATAGTTAAGCATTCAGTAGGAGCAACAGAGGCTAAATGTTTTTCATTCTGTCCAAAGAATGACAAACCAACTTCAGCTATTGGAGATTGGTTTACATCCACACAAAGGGAACATTCAGCTGGTCACATAAAAAAAAAATATATATATATATATATATAATCTGTTTTAAGCACTTTATATTGCATTTAGTAGCCCATATTTTAAAAGTAATGAGTTGCTGTAACATAGTGAGTTATTGTACAACAAATAATAATGCTGTTGCACCTTACAAAGATGAGATGAAGATAGAAATTGTAACTGGTAATATTCAGTATTTTAAGCAATATTTTCATGCATTGGGAAAAAAAGCAATAAAATAATAACTACAATGAATCCACGGTCACCAAATAGAACTGTGTATGTCTTTATAAGACTAATGTTTCATCCTGTTTTTTTTTTGTAACCATTAAATGACACCTCAACCATTTGGTAAATTCTCAACAACAACAAAAACGTGCCCAAAAGCAATCTAAAATATTTTTTTTATTTTTGTATTTGTTGTTAAATGGTCAAACAGTAGAATAAATAAGAACAAAACAATTTTTTGTTCATTGATAGTTATTTCCCCCCATTTTTCAGTCAAGGCAATGTAGTCAAGTGCCTAACCCTCATGATTACTGCTACTGGTCGATCATTGGTTGGGCAGATTTACCGCATCACTTAAACCAGTGTTTCCCAACATTTATTGAGCCAAGGCTCAATCTCATGGCCACACCCCTAAGAAAAACGGTTCACAAAAAGTGGATATACAGGTTAACTCATACACTGCAATTGACGGCTATATACATCAAAAATTCATTTTAACTATTTCTATTAGTTTAACATTTTTTTCCCACTTTTGCTAACAAGAGTAAGAAAACCTAGAAAAAAATTATTGTAAATTTAGAACAGATATAAAAATTTGTGATTAATCGTTAGTTAACAAGTGAAGTCATGTGATTAATTACAATAAAAAAAATTAATCGCCTGACGGGCCTAATAATTTTTTTTAAATTAAAAATAAGGGCCGTTTATCGTAATTAATCGCATGATCATTTTATATATGTTATAAATGTACAATAAAAAAATCTAGGTTTTCATAAAATGAAATGAAATGGAAAAAAATGTTAAACTAATAGAAATAGTTCACATGAATTTTTTACGTCTATAGTCGCGAATGGCAGTGAAGTCATCTAGTGGAAGAACATTTGATTGTTCTGCCTGTTAATATTACAATATTGATAAATTTAACAAAAAAAGTTTTTCTTTATTAGAAAATGAATACGTTTTCATCAAAATAATTGACATTGGATACTTTTCCACAGCACGAACTGGTTGAGAATCACTGACTTAAAATAAAACATAAAAAGCTCACACTGTAACAACAGCCCTAAAATGTGTTCTCGATTACATGCTGTCCTGCAGTCAGATAATTAGATGACTTCAGGACCATAAAGTGGTGCGATGTAGAAAATAGTCAAATATCAACAACGGGGCGGGAAAAGAAAGTGTTAAACTTCACAGCAATTTGGAATACAGACAGCATCCCCTTCTGTTACGGTTAAAATGCCAGGCCAATTTTATCCTCCCATTGTGTCGTTGCTGTTTCTACAGAACTGCGCCAAAATGCAGGCAGTGTAAAAGGGGCTAACCTTGCTTGTGCTTACCGATACGTTTAATGCAGAGTGTTTTTTGCAGTTTCCCGCTGCAATCTACTGTTGAGTGGAAAAGAGGCACGCGCAATGTTTCCAACCCGTCTTAACCTCAAAAGTGCTTTTCTCCCTGGCAGCTGACTGAAGATGGTGCCAGCACCTCAGCGGGGGCCGCGTCACCGTCGGGAGCAACCGCCGCCCTGCCACCTGCCCCCTCCCCCTCTTCCAATGCCTCCTCTAATGCCTCCTCTAATGCCTCCAACAACCACCTCCATGAGCCCCAAGTCCGACGACCTCGTAGCCTCAGCTCCCCCACTGTCACCCTCTCTACCCCCTTGGAGGTGAGATGTAGTCACCCGTCCCAGTCCACCGCAAACCCTTAAAGGGGAAGTCAACCGTAAACATTTCTTGACAATAATATGTTATATGTGACCTCACTAGTCTAAACATGACATTCTGATTAATATTACATTTGTGGAATATGAGTTATGCAAAAAAATCAAGCCGTTTTCATCCATCTCATTTTGCCACTTGCTGTCGACTGAAGATGACTTCACAGTTGTTCAGGGCTCAGGCAACGAGCAATCACAGCTCCCCTGTTTTCTAAAGCTGAGCTGTGATTGGTTGTTACCTGAGCAACTGTGATGTCATTTTCACGCGACAGCAAGTGGCAAAATGGTCGCCTTCTGATAATTTCCATTAGTGGAATATGAGTTATGCAGCAAAATCCAGCCGTTTTTATCCATCTCAGGGGGCGGCCATTTTGCCACTTGTTGGCGACTGAAGAGGACATCACAGTTGCTCAGCAGGTAACGACCAATCACAGCTCGCCTGTCTTATGAAGCTAAGCTGTGATTGGTTGTTACCTGAGACCTTTTTTTTTTTTTTTTTAGAGCTCAGTATTGTTCATTTGGTAATTTTACCAATTTGACATGTCATCATCATTGCTCTTTTTTAAATTTATTTTTAATTTTTTTTATTTTGTTTGTGCGTGTGTATGTACAGTATGTGTGTGTGCATGTGTGCGTGAGTGTGTACTCATTAGTTCACCTAAAACCTATTAAAAATCCCATACCATCCCATTGTTACCTGAGACCTGAACAACTGTGATGTCATTTTCACTCGACAGCAAGTGGCAAAATGGCCGCCTTAAAAACTGATAAAAACTGGATTTTGCTGCTTTACTCATATTCCAATACACAATATTAACCACACTACAGTATTTAGACTAGTAGGGCTGCATTGAACATACAATTGTCAAAAAAAATAAAATAGGATTGACTTCCCCTTTAAGAACAGGGGTGGGGAACCTGTGCTTGATGTATAATTCTAACCTAAATATTAATATTTCAATGCTCATATATGTAATAAACAATTATTTGATTGCAGCAGCATACAAAGGAATTAAAAAATGATTCGAAAGCAAGGTTCTCCACCCCTCATCTTCCAAAATGGCCCATAACCCTCACCCTGATTATTCCTGAGTCAGTTTTTCAGGGTTGCGTGTACCCTGCTTACCTGGGTGATAATTTGCTTTCCTCACACTTGTTCTCACTTCTGCTGTTGTGAAATGACAAAACTTTGCTCTGGTGCATGCTTTTAACAGTAAATCAAGGATAGCGTTGATTTTTTTCTGTACTCTGAGGTGCTCAAAGAAGTGCCTTTTACATCTATTCA
The DNA here is from genome assembly GCF_051991255.1 of Vanacampus margaritifer. NCBI lineage: Eukaryota > Metazoa > Chordata > Actinopteri > Syngnathiformes > Syngnathidae > Vanacampus > Vanacampus margaritifer. The sequence continues at coordinate 12,324,404 of NC_135445.1, forward strand.
ATCTTAAATTGCGACGATAAATACATCACAGTAATGCGGCTAATTAAGAGGGTCTTTGTCGCTTGCTGACAAACTACCAAGAGAGCTGACCTGGTGGAGATTTAATTAAGGTGTGTCTGTAGGTGTGTGTGTGATAATAAGCTGCCGTCAAAGCCAGAGTGGGAAATAAAACAGAAACATAATTATAGCATCCAGATAAGACTGTTAATTAACACGTTTTGTCGTGTTAAAAATTGAGATCGGCAGTTCGGCACATAATGAGGGATTCTTTTGTGATGATGCAACACTTAATAGCTTCTATATGGTTGATGTACTTTAAAAAAGTTTGCAAGAGCACAAAAAGTTAAATGTGCAAGGTCAGGATGACTCTTGGCACTGACTATCTTCATTAGTAGTTGAGGGAAGTTAACTCATTCACTCCCACCTATTGATTAATGATGTCACCATTGTATTGTATTTTGAAGATGTTGTTGTTGTAATTGTCCATCCAGGGGGCCAACAACATCCAGGCGCGACGGGCAGTGAAGGACACCTTCTCCAACCCCCAGTCCCCGCAGCCGTCTCCCTATAGCTCTCCCAAGTCCCAGCACAAGGCCCAGCAGAGCTTCCTGCCGCCGGGCTGGGAGATGAGGATAGCCCCCAACGGGCGGCCTTTCTTCATCGACCACAACAGCAGAGCCACCACCTGGGTGAGTAACACTGTACTTCCATTCGCCATTGCCACTTCTCTTCATTTAAATTCATTTAATGAGATTTTTTGTATTGATTTTGAATTCAATTTGAATGGATGGATGGATTAAAAAATAATTAACTAAAATTTAAAATTATTTTCTGCTCATTCTTTACGCTCTCTTTACTCTTACACTAAAAACTAGGAAGATCCCAGGTTAAAGTATCCGGTCCATATGAGGAATAAAAACTCCATAGAGCCTGGTGAACTCGGCCCTCTTCCTGTAAGTACACTTTGCTGCTAGATCATGATGTTTACTGTAGAACCTCTTGAGATTTTTTTTATTTATTTATTTTTTACAAATATTGTTATACATTAGAGGTGTAATGATTATCAAATCAGTAGCTTAAGCTTAATTACCTCATTCACTGCCATTGACGGCTATAGACATCAAAAATTCATTTGAATTATTTCTATTAGTTAAACATTTTTTCCACTTTTGATAACGAGTATGAAAACCTATAAAAAAAATTATAGTACATTTAGAACAGTTATAATAGTTGTGATTAATCGTGAGTTAACTGTTGAAGTCATGCGATTAATTACAATTAAAAAATTTAATCGCCTAACGCCCCTAATTTTTAATAATCTTCTCTTTAAAAAAAATCTAGGTTTTCATACTCTTGTTAGCAAAAGTGGGGGGGAAATGTTAAACTAATAGAAATGTTTTAAATAAATTTTTGACGTTTATAGGCGTCAGTGGCAGTGAATGAGTTAATTTAGAGGCGCATTTTTTTGCAAAAATGATCATGACTTTAGTTGCACCCCTATATTATTTATTAATTTGTTTTTTATTATTATTGGGGTATTATTTTTGTAGCTACACTACCACTATGGCACACTGAGGTCCTTTTCCTGCATCATGGTTACGCTTGTCCAACTACTATCACTGGTGGTGTCCTTCTGCGGTAACAAAGAAATACAAAGAAAAAGTAACATGGTGAAAATTGTTCATTATGTTACACATTATTATTGTCCTTGTTAACTTCAGCTACCGCTACTTTACAATAACTTTATCGTCCTCTTTGTAATCACTGGTAGTTTTGTGTGGCAACATTACTAAAAGCTAAAGCTTTTTATGTCATTGCTCACAGAGCAAGATTAGCTGTAGCGTCGCATAAATGCATTTTATTCGATTTTTAAAGGGGAGGTCAACTCAATAATATGTTCTAAATATGGTATTTTGGTTAATATTGCGTTAGTGGAATATAAGTTAAGCAGCAAAATCCAGCAGTTTTTATCAGTATCACAAGGCGACCATTTTGCCACTTGCTGTCGAGTGAAAATGACATCACAGTTGCTCAGGTAACAACCAATCACAGCTCAGCTTTAGAAAACAGGGGAGCTGTGATTGCTCGTTGCCTGAGCCCTGAACAACTGTGATGTCATCTTCAGTCGACAGCAAAAAGTGGCAAAATGAGATGGATGAAAACGGCTTGATTATTTTTGCGTAACTCATATTCCATAAATGTAATATTAATCATAATGTCATGTTTAGACTAGTGAGGTCATATATATATATATATATATATATATAATATTTTTGTCAAGAAATGTTTAAGGTTGACTTCGCCTTTAATGCATGCATGCATACATGTTTTCCATGTGTATAGTACGACTTTATTGGCATTTGGCTTTTGAAATTCCATTGGCATTTCCTTTTTTAGTACTGTGACAAAAGAGGCAAGCCAGGGTGTGTGGTCTGGAAATGGGATCGTTTTGAAAAGGGAGCTGGCATTATAATAGCGCCATAATGTGACTGTTGGTGGCGTGTGTGGTTGTCGGCGTGCGGATGTGTGTGTATGTTCTTATTTCTATCTTCTGTTCTGGTGGATCTAATAATGTCCACTACTTCCTCCGCACCCCCCCGGGGCCGCGTGTGTTTGGCAGCACCTACCAGAGGAGGTTGGTCGGCTCCCTCCTTCTGCCTGCCTACCTACCTGTCTGGTCTGCCACGCTGTGGTCACGTCATGCCTGCAGACAGCACTGCGCTTTCTTTTTCTATGTTTTCATTGTCTTTCTTTCTCTCTCGTGACCAGCATGAATGGGTTATATCTCTTCCTAATTTTTCATCCCCCCCCTTCCCCTCCAGCTTTCTTTCTCCGCACGGCCTCTGCACCAGCACCCCTCCCTTTTGGCTCTCTCCCAGGGGCCTCTAAGATTACGCCATGTCTGTGTAACTGTATCACTGAGGGACAACAGAAGCACCCTGCGCAGTTTTTAGACGGGAGGGGGGTGAATGTGCAGTGGTGCCTGGAAGGTGGCTGTCTAAAATTGGCACACGAAAAACAAAAACAAAATATTGAGATTATTCGATGGTGGAATAATTCTTTGCAGCGTCCAAACTGTCATGTCATGAAACCTTATTAATTGTTTCAAGTAACTTTTAAACACAGGTAGGCCCTGACCAACATGGATGTTGTTTAAGCTGATGCCAATTCAGATATTTTGCAGAGTAAGCCATCTTTTTTTTCCAAAATCTTGGTCTTGTGTTGTAATGTGTCTAAAAATAAATAAATAAATAAAATATTTTTATTATTTTTATTTTTTTACTGTTCTTAAGCAGGGATGTGATTTTTCCGCTAATTCGCGGAATTCCGCTTTTTTTATCTCCCCCCCCCTTTTTTATCTTTAGTTCATTGTGTATGCACATGACTCCGACAGATAACATCTTCTGCTATAACAGACATTTGTGGTATGCTCTAATATGAGTTACTTTTCATTTGGTCATGATACAATTATTTGTTCATGAAATTTGAACTCTTCAACATTATTTATGTGTTAACTTAGTAATCACATTAGTTAGATATGATGATATTCTCAGTGATAGTTTTTAAAAGCAAAGACAGTCCAATGTTTTTGAATGTGACTGATTTTGAGTTGACTAAATGTTAAAAATAAAAACTAAACTAAAAAATGTTGCCATTTTATATGGGATAGTTCAATGTACATTGAAAATTTATGCTGTTGTTTTGTCTATTTCTTTGTCATGTGAGTGCATTGAAAGTACTTAAAAACACGGAAAAACCCATGAGCTCCGGGGGGCTTCGCCCCCCGTGTTCCCCCACCAGGGCACTGCCAGCGGCCCCCAGACCCCCGGCTAAATTTTCAGATAATTTCACTTTGGTCAAATCACATCCCTGTTTTAAGAGCTAATATTTTTTTTGTTTTTTTTAACTAAATTAGTTTTTCATAAAGATATCAAACACAAATAGTATATAAATTGCAAGTGTCCCCATCAAAGCGCTTAATGATGCCAAATGGGCTCTTCTCGTTTACATGACTGGTGTTTTTTTAGACACTGCGTTGTGCGTGTTAACGAAACTGACACAAAAAAAAATGAGACAAAGAAAAAAACCTACATGCAGCGGTTGAAACTTCGCCGTAAAGTTTCAAAGGCTGACGTTTTGTGCAACTTTAGAGCCAAGTCTATTCTAATGAAATCCTCAGTTAATGTAACACTCTTTTTGATCACATGGGACAAGCATAGGGTCGCTAACCACAGAAGCTAACACAGCAGCAGTCAAGTGATGCTTTACTTGAGGGTAAAGTCTTTACATGTGCTTACACATTGGCAAAGAAAGTTTTTTAAAGTGAGTTGTTAGAATTTGAGTTTCGATTGTTTTGTTTTTTATATGTAATTTTTAATTAGCTGATTTTAGCTGAGTGATGTACTGTAGTTGGTGTGTTTACTAATGAGTGAAGTTAGCTTCCACCCGTTAGCCTGGCTAGTATCAAGTTGCCTATACATGATTCTCATAACTAAAATAGCTAAATGAACATCATGACTTCACTGCATTAATAGATTGAATTGAATGCCAGTATTTCTGTCACTTTATTGTATCAGTGGCAAACTTTCGCTCCACTGTACAAAAAAATCCCCTTAGTCCGCACACAGATGTGTGACGTTACAGTCACTCACCGTTTCGTCGTTTCAGTCATTATTTGCTGCTGGCGATGTTGCGTGAGCCATTTTGAATTCCGTTAATTTGTTGTTGTTTTTTCAGTATTCTGGGTGTGGAGGGCGAAGGCAAAATAGAAAGTTGCTGGGAATAATGAACTAAAGATGTGTGAAATGTTTAGTTAATAAAGTACAGTAACCAAGTATTTCTACTCCATTACATTGCACCCTACATTTTTACCTCAAACATCGTACGGCGCCAAGATTGAAGTTATTGATTGATTGACTATGAATTTGTATGACATTTATGATACTTTTTTTTTTTTTAATGATGGTCAAACTCAAAATTCTAAGTAATTTAGGGTGTTGAACGTTTGGCACCACTGTGATGGAGAAAACGAAATAGAAAGCCTTTATTGACATTGTATGGTGCAGGTACAATGAAATTAGGGTGCAACTCGGAAGTTTGTTTCAATAATAAAAGAGAGAATGAAAAACTTCTGAACAACACTAAATTATGAAGGGCAAATGCCAGTATGGCATTTTATATTAAAATGGCGGTTTAAAGCGAGGGATAAGCAAACTTCAAAAGGTTGGAACTGTGTTTGTGGACTTTACAGCTGAGGAATGTAGACTTGGCCTTTTTTCAGCCCCGCCACCCTCCCACCCGCTTCACTTTATCTCCTTACTTGAATTGCCTGATTTCTGGTGCTGGGTGAGTGCGTGTGTGGTCTGTGACTCTTAAGCTCTCCGGTATGAACCGGAAGCCGGTGGGGATAAGTCATGGTGATGAGCCTTCTGTGTCATGTGTGGTGGTATCTGTCGTGTCTTTGCAGTCCTGACTCAAATAGCGATCATTTTTCAAAAGAAAGAATATTTGCTTTTGGGGTGTCTGATTGAGCTTTGCTATTTACATCTTTTGGGGGGAGACAAGTTCAATCAAGCCTGAAATAAATAACACATTTGAATAACTATTTGAGCATGGCCTGTTTTAAATGGTGATTTTTTTTTTCTTCCCCTCTCATCCTCCATTTTGTTTTATCTCTGTAGCCCGGGTGGGAGGAGCGAGTTCACACAGATGGACGCACTTTCTACATTGACCACAGTAAGATGACATTTGAGACTCTTCTTTTCCATCACTCATTGGGCCACGTGGTGCTTACTAATTTTCTGATGTATTTATGTCAGTCATTATGCATTTATGGCAGTCATTATGCCCTACTTAAAAATGAGAGGGAGAAAAATTGTCTTTTTTTTTTTTTTACAGATTACTAATTTCAACTCTTGCCGTTAATAAGGTTACAGGAAAAACATACAAGTGTAAAAATTAGCCATACCTACCAAGCAATAAAACACATTTAAAAAGACGCTAACCACTGTTACTGGTTAGGACGGGCTTCATATAATCCATTATTTGGAATGGCTTGTTAATCAATTTGTCTCTATATTGAGCAAAAATGGACTGAAATAACGTAATTTCTGGGTGATAAGGCGCACCTGACTATAAGCCGCGCCAGCTAAATTCGGGGAATATGCGAGTTTGTTACACATATAAGCCGCCGCACCTGACTGTAAGCCGCAGGTGTTTTAATGTTACCGCACTGGGTTCCCGTGACTTTCTTTTCCATAATGAGGGCAGACTTAGTTTAGACTTTCTTTATAGTGCGCCCCCTTGTGATCTGAAGGATAAGCCGCATCTTTGTATTAGCCGCAGTCCAGAAATGACTGTACTTGGCTGCAACCAGCAGAGGTGCTGTTCTGTTAGTTAGCCGTCTAAAAAGAAGAACAGCGTAAATGAGAGTTCTGAAAAACATAAAATGAATATTAATTTTCCCAATAGTCAGTCAAGGAAATGACGTCATACATGTTGGCGGTTGCAAAAAAGCAGAAATTCTATAATTGTGTGATGGTAGTTCGGTATTTTGGTGACTTCTGAAAGATACGAAGTTAAAATTTTGTGTTTTATCATCTACGTTTGAGATTTCCTATATTGTTGGCAGTCTTTAAATGCACCTCATGCAGTCATGAAAAGTATGTTTTTGCTTCTTTTCTTTGTATAGTCTACTTTGCCTTTAGTTTGCCTGTATTCCCTAACATTATTTTCTGTAATTGCCGAAAAGCATGTTTAATGACTTTGCATATTTTGCCATATTTTGAGCATATGTAACACATAGTGAATAAAAGGTTCTGAATGGGCTAAAGAGAGGTGCACCCATATCATTCAATACCTTAGATACACATACAACATGTTGGTGAATTTTTCACTATAAGCACAAAACTCTTTACGACTTAAGGAAGAGTGTGTAAGCATTCCAATGTTTGTTTTGTCTCATTTAGATACAAAGAACACACAGTGGGAGGACCCTCGCCTTCAGAGTCCTGCTATCACCGGACCCGTGAGTAGTTTCCACTCAGTGCTGATGTGTTCCGTGCGTTGGAAACGACACACTGTCGCCCGCCTCCTGTCAGTCTCTCACTTTAGTCACTTAGCATGCCAGCACCTTAGGGTCAATTATGTGCAGGACGATTAAACCATGTTTCCACCAAGCAATTAGCCAATTTTTGGTGATTCCATTGTGTGTGTGTTTTTTTTAATTGCTTGTCTTGTCTTCCGTGCAGGCTGTTCCATATTCCCGAGAGTTCAAGCAAAAGTATGACTACTTTCGTAAGAAGCTAAAGAAACCGGTAAGAAGTGTGCCGGCATATTCAGCATATTATAACGATGGAAAACCTCCAAGTTCCCACAATGATGCTTGATTGCAGATGCTTCCCGCCGTCTTTGGAGCTCACTGAATATTAATGAATGTAATTTGTTAAATTCTTTTCAATCAGTGCTTCAAGCAATTGTTTCATGTTATTTTCTAATCCTGGGGGTCTTAATCTGGAGCATTAATTAGGTGAGCGACTTGTAGGGCATGTTAAAGATCACGAACGTGATTCATTAACGGCTGGAATTGAAAAAGGTTGTTGTTTTATATTCAGTGGTGCTGTTTGACTTCCAATTTGTAGTAATTTAAAACCTTTTTCTTGTTAATTTTTTTTTTTTTAAATGCTTCCAATGTTGTAGTTAAAGTACCGGTAATTAAAATGTGTTTGTTTGACTTTGAAGTTTGGTTAAATAGAGTACAATGTGTGAAAGCGAAGTACGGTAACTTTGCCATCCTGTGCCTGTCACTAAAGGTGTCCCACAAGGATCAATTCTTAGCCCTATGCTTTTCTCCATTTAGTAAATTTTATAGAGGATTTATCTATTCATCTATATGCAGATGATACATTCCTCTACTCATCTGGTACCTCTACAGACAGTCCGTCAAAAACTTCAGAGCAGTTTCAATAAAATCCAGCTGGCTTTCTTTAGTCTGCATCTTAAATTAAATACCTTCAAAATCGAAATCATTGGTTTCGTAAGAAGGGCCTTGCACTCTTAACTGTCCTCTAGACCAAGTTAAACTGTAGTCCAAATTGAAAACAAACATCGCTAAAATCGTTTTTGACAGACTTTTTCATCTGCCTAATTACAGACTGACATCCCCAACCGATTTGAGATGAAGCTCCATCGCAACAACATCTTCGAGGAGTCGTACCGGCGGATCATGTCGCTCAAAAAGCCCGATGTCCTGAAAGCGCGCCTGTGGATCGAGTTTGAGT